>NC_083629.1:5833707-5921207 GCF_963584025.1 Labrus mixtus | reverse complement strand
AATGTTATCTGTTTTTGGAAAGAGGGTGTGCAGAGCTGCAAGGACCCATAGTGGCTCTCTAAAGCTCAGCCTCTTTCTTGTTTTTGCATGTTTGCATTTTGTAGCTTTCCTTTTCTTTCAATACTTTTTTTTTTTCAGGCCTGCACTGTACATATTGCAGCACCTGTTTTGTTTTTTCTACCCACTGTAAATACATTTACTGGTGCTGCATTTATGAACATCTGCCTCATTTTTCTAACCTAAGCCACAGGGCCATCCTTTAGAGGCACCTTCTTTGTAAATAAAATGTGGAATTTTGTTAACTGAATCCAGGCATGCATTATGCACGAAGACAAAACTTTGACTGCTGACATTTCTATGCAGCACTTGTGAACGGTTCCTGAAACAGTATTTTGGTACAAAAAGTTTTCAAGAATTCAGGTCAAAGGAAACTTTCTTGGACATTGTTTGCAGAAGAAAAAAGGAAAATATCTCTTTAAGACTGATTTCCAAAGAAAAGAAAAAAAATGCACTTTCTCTGTCCTTAGTTCCTCCATAATCAAACACCATGTCAGTGTTTCTAATTAGTGTCATGATAATATAAATGCAGAGCGAGCTGCAACATTTCATCTTGTGTGGAGAGACGGAACATGAATTCAACTTTGAGTGATTTCTGTGTGTGTATGCACATACAGCACCGACGCTGCAGTAATCTGTCAGTTGTTCACTGCCTGAGGTGCTGAAGGTGGCATCGACATCATTTACTCCACGTCTCACATAAAAAACCATGAGCTCTGCACGGATAACGACTGTTTTTTTTTTCTTCCAGATACATGATGTCATTAGAGCTGTAGGTTGAACACAGCCCATAGTGATCATACATGATAAACACCACACTTAAAGCTTTCTGCAGGTATATTATTATTTCATATAAAATGCAATTTCAGCAACATCATATTGGATGTACTGAACCCAGATGCGTGGATCATAAGTCTATATGATGCTTTCAAGCCCTACAGGGGGCAGCAGTGGCAGGTTAATGGAATAGCTTTTAGAGTCTGTTTTTGTGTTAAGTCGAAAATGCAATGTTTTTTTTGACTGATTTGTTTTGTGAAAGCAAAGGAAAAACAATTGTTTGGTTAAGGTTTTTTTTATGGGGGGGTTGTTCCTTTATTAGATAGGACAGCTGCAGAGGGGCAGGACATGTTGGGAGGAGAGAGAGGAGAGTGGAGACGACCTGCAGCAAAGGGCTGAGGTCTAATTTGAACCCACAGCCGCTTCATGACAAAATCTTTGGACAAAACTATACGCAAAATGGCATGCGGCACGGTGATCGTTTCAGCGTTTCAACTCAGAGCATCAGCAGAGAGACACCGAAGGTATCTACAGAAAAATATGAAAATGACCACCGCCCTCTTCAGCAGGAGGAACAATGAGAAAGCTCTGCGACATGCATAAAATTAAAATCCCTCTGGTGACCTCCATTGTGCAGCTAGCTGCTTTTTTTTCTCCTCATGGAAGATAGACCAGTGTCAAGAAATTAGCTCCATCGGTCCAAGTAAAGAAGAGCAAACCCCAACCAGCCAAACCAAATCAGCATCCGAGTCACTCTTTAAAGTCCAACATGTTATCATTCTAGAACCAGAGACTACAGGATGGAGATGTTTTGAGCTCGACTGCTTGAACTACTGACTCCCAGATTCGACTCATGGTTGTCTCTCAAATGCAGTTTGTTGTGTTTTGTAAATTGTGCTTCGTCTCTCTTTATGTCTGTAACTTTGTGGGTGTTTTTCGGTGACTGGTTCTCAGTCTCAGTGGGACAAACATGGTTAAAAATAAAAAATAAAACATCTTTGTTTTCTTGCTTTGATGTCTAATCATTTAGGTACCTTGTCTGGTTGAGGATGGCGTTCTAATGAACGAGTCTCCTTGAACGCCCCATACTCCACCAGGTGTTTTCAAACTGGACTGTACCAAGTTGGACTCTGAGCTGGGGGAGGATGTCATGCCATTTTCATTTTTGGGATTTATTTTGAAACCATCTGAAGTAAGATCAACTCTCTTGCTTGATGGACATACTGTAGAGCTTTTTTAAATGTAAAACCTGAATTGAAAGATTGACTTTTGTCATTGTTGAAATATAATTAATTATCTGTTCCAACTTCCTGGTTTGTAAAGTGGTTTAGCCTAAGAGTATTTACTGCTGCAACTACTGTTGGCACCACTCAGGCTTTTTATGCGTCAGCTGGGGAACTCTTCTTTGAAGTAAATTCATTTCCTGTTATGTGTTGATGCCCGTTTGAGATTTGTTACTTCTGAGAACAAAGTAAATCTGAGGTCTGATCCTTGTTTCTGCTCTGTTGTGATAACTTTGGTTCTCTAAACCCCGAAGAACTGCTGCTTCACATCTTCATCAAGAGAGTTTATAATCTGCACCCTCAAATTATCAGAAAACACTGGGAAAGGAAATATTTACTCACACTCCAAAGAGTTTCTTCTTCTGTAAAGCTTTAGAGATTTTTTCATTTTAGCAGAAAGTTTAAAAAAGAAGGTAGATAAGGATTTCCAGGAAAGTTAGATTTTCATGAAAGCTCTACGGTCTAAACAAAACTTTCCGTGCTCGCTCTCTCTTACTCTCTCCTGTATATAAACTGCTCCACAGCGCCCCCACAGGCTTGGAGCACTGACGTCATGAAGGCAGAACTTGCAGTGTTTCTGTATTTGCTGTTGTTTTCTGAATGTGTGTGTTTTTGGACTTGTTTTGTTTCTGTACTTGCAGAGATATTTATGTTAATGCCATTGCTTTGCAGCGTGTTTCAGCCATTGCATTTGTTTCTGGAGTTTGCATTTGCTTTAGAGTGTGCAGTCTTTTAGAATATGCTGTGCGTTTTCCTAAATGTAAGTCATTTCGAGCATTTGCGCCTAGCGGGGGATTTAGACGTCACATTTCTGGCATTCCTTGATTATTATTTTCTAAAACTTGGGCTCGATGAACACTTCTCATTTCTCAGAAAAGCTGCTATTTATATACTTCTTCCACCATGATCGATCACACTGTCTTCAACAGGTATACAGGTGTGAGAGCAGAGTTGTACTATGTGTCCAGTGGAGATCTGCTCTGCCCATTAAACATAAAAAGGGAGTCTTCTTTTTAAATTTAACACGATATGTGCATGGCTCCCTTCAATGCAGAAAATGGTATTTCTTAAAACCCAAAAAATGCAATTATTTAATTTAGAAAAAACATCAGATTTTTATTATTTTGATGAAAAGACTCAGTAAGATCCATTGACCCTTACAGACCACAGTGAACGATGTTGATTTAGTAAGGTATGTGTTTTTTTTCTTCTTTACAAGCTAGGAAGGGTTTATGACAGGGTGTTGTAAATTGCATCATGGGAAATGTAGGATTCAGCGTTCTGTGAGTTTGACACGTATTAAATCAAGATTCTCAGCTGCTCAATTTTTATCATTCTTTTATAAAAATATATCTATATTGTTCCCTCAACTGTAAGAAGTGAAATGAAAACTCATCTTTTAACCGGTGATGAGTCATATCCTCGATCTTACCTCCTAGGCCCGGTCTCAGTCTGTTGTCGTATCCGTCCAGCAGACTGTCCAGGATCTTGGTGAAGGTGGTGATGTCTTTGGGGTTACGTGTTGTATTGGAAACTGCTTGTGACCTAAATTAAAAAAACATGAATGTTATCTTTATAGACACAGAGAAAGGTGACATAAAACCCACACCAGTTACAAAAATAGACTTCACTGAAGTGCTGCTAAGAAGTGTAGGTGGTGAAACATATTGATAATCTCCACCTACAATATCTAATCCATTTTATCCCCAGATTATTTCATACTAAACCTGGCAGGAATTATTGTGCACCACATTTCTGCATGTTCAATTATTATGTGCATCTTAAATGTTGTGCAAAACGTTAAATTCAAACCCTGAGGCACATGTTGTACATCACAGCTAATGGTCATGCTCTGTCGCTCTAACGCAGCTAACTCTAAATTAACTTTTAAAAGGAAGCTAAACACATTCTTCTGTTGTGAGTTGTCAACTAATGAATGAATAGCCAGGCATTTTAGAATCAGAAAGTAGTACATTTTGTACTCTGCAATTTTAGCTTCTTCAGACTGAATAGATTTTTCACTGTTTAGAGATTAGAGCAACAATATGAAGGAATTAGGTTTGGTGTGCTTTGGCGCCCACCGGAGGTCTGTGAGTGTAACGACAGTGCAGTCACGCCTACACCTCTTTGACAATGTTTATTGGATTAGAAGCACAGGGTGTGAAGCCGGCAAAGACACTGTGAGACGCTACAACCATGTAGACTGACAAGGTTCAGTAATATGACCACATTTTGCGAGAATCTGACTCTGCACGCATTTTCAGCCCGGTGTTTGCATGTGGAGTTTGTGTGTTTATTCAACTGTTACCATGACGTCTATAGGCTGTGGCTAAATGGCTTCATTGGAGAGGCTACTTTATCATACTAGTTGAGGTACATTTGTCAGGTTCATGAAGCTAATTTGAAGATCTATGAGGAAAGAGACGTCTTTTTGGTGTAAGATGGATTTATTTATTGATTTGTATCGAACCTTAGACATAACTTTGGTTTGATGACTTTCTGCACCCGGTGGAGCTGCTAAACATGACACGATAACGATGCAGCCTAATGTAACGTCTCAATGTGTACTAAATAATATCTGCAGGGATGAACACTCTGCTTTCTGCTCGGTCTCTCTGTTTCTCTTCTTAACTTCATCAGTCACCTTCCTCTTCTTCTTAGCCTAAGCCATTTTATCAAACACTACAGTACGGCGATAGGGCCGTGCTGCGAGCATGGCAGAGGCGCCTTTCTACCTGTAGAAAGTGATTTTGCGATCAAATGGACCTTTGAGACTGCTGTTTAAAGGTGGAAGAGTTGCATATTGTTGCTTTAATGAATTTGAAGCTCATATTGTTAAATGTTTCTTTTGATATAGTGTTTGTTCATCACAGGTCAAACTGTGACATAAAATCAATCATCTCAACAAAAGCCTCTCCTGGTTCACAGTTACTTTGTATTAACCTGCAGACACCTTAAAAAAGAAGCTCTTCTACTCATTGAACTCCATCACAGCACTGCAGTTACCATCTGGGACACAACAGGGTCAAAACACACAAACCTGTGCCACCTCAGGCTGTTTCTAGATCCTACAGAGACCCAGAGGGATGCGTCATACACTGTAAACTACTAAATGCTCTCGTGCATTTAGAGGTGCAATCCATAATGCACACATAATTAGTAGTTATCGTTGTTTGCCTACAGATTGTCTACTTTAACAATGCATGACATACTCTGACAATTAACACTCATATTTTCTCAATAATAATGCAATTCAGTGATGCTTTGCTTATTCCAGATAAAAAGAAAACAGAGGATAGTAGCCTAATTGGGGTATAGAAAATCATCAAGAGACCAAATGCACCTTTATACTCTTTTATTTTACCTTCTAGTCTCAGTTTAGAATATCGTTCTTTTCTCCGCTGTTTTTAAAAGTAAACTAAGTGACCCGAGCAGTGGTTTTGATTGCACATTTGTCTTGTTTTCTTTCTGAAGACTGCTGATCTGTTTAATTTAGACTATATCACACTTCTACTCTTTTTATTATTCCAGTTTAGTCAAACCCTGTCAGGTCTAATGCATACAAAGTGGATTGTTAATGTTGCAATGAGGATTAATTAGTGGATTTGGAGTTTTAGAAACGACATGCCTGATACTCCCACTTTCAAGCTCAAAGTGCAAGAACAAGGGTGGATAGAAACATTAAAGTTGAGATTAATTTATTTTTAAATGGATGCTAAATTTGATATCAAGAAGTCGACATTCCCAGAGCGTCTCTTTAAATGTTTACGAGGCTGTTTAAAATGTTAAACTATCAGCACTGTGCTTTTGATATGAAAATAAGTCCTTAAATTGTGATATTTCTCAATGAGTATTGGTGTGGCGCTCACGTGGCGATGTGCTGAGCGCACGGAGAGAGCGGTGAGGAAAGATGTTTAAAATGTTTTACAATAGCCTAAATCAGAATTTTTAAATGCATTTTTTTTACATGAATGGTGGTAAACTTGACTCTTACTAAAGGTTTTTGAATATAGTCATGTGGTAAGCTTTGTTTACGCTGCCTGAGCGCGCGGTTAGTCTGCCGTATGATTGGTAATATTTTCTCTGTTTATGTATCAAATACACAAAACTGATCAAAACTTACCGTGTCTGCCAGAGAACGATCAAAGAGACCAATACAGGCACGGACTGCGAGCTCCATCGTCCTCTCATCGCTGAAGCCTGTAAACGAGACGGGAAACGCTTTCAGTGCGCGTAATTACACGGTAGAGCGACACAAGCACCTTACAGCGGTTGCAATTTAAGGGATCCAGCAGAGATACAGCTGTCTACATAAAGACAGATATAACACTGGTTTAGTCTACGCAAAAAAAAGGTGTTTTTTTTCGGTGCAATTAATCCATCACTCTTCAGAAGAACTCCGTCTCCAAGGTGTGTCCGAACAAAAAGCTTTTGTTCAATGTGTCCATGCTTGATTTGTCGAACGATGAACGCTGCCTACCTGACACGCGACAGGTGTCTCCGGGGTTGCCAAGAGAGACTGGGCAAGTAAAGACGGCGAAGAAGAACAAGCCTTCCGCTGAAAATGAGAGTAGCGCGGAGAGATGTGGTTACTGTTCGTCCATTCTGTCAGCTCCTCCAACAGGGAATCCCCACAGTTCACCCAGACACACTAACGTGAGAGCAAACTGTGCAGAGAGCAGCGCCCTGCTATATTACAGCGCACTGACGGAGAAACACTGAGGCGGAGTGGTCCGCCTGTAGAGAAGCGCGCGTTTCCCTCGCAATGTGCTCTTTTCATTCGCGCGTCCAATTGCGCACGAAGGAATAACAACCATGCAAGTTGCATGAAGCGCGCACATGTGTCAATTCATGCCATTGATTTGAATCAAAACGACGGGGGAAAAAATAATCTGGACAACATGATGATTCAAAAGCATCCACTTAAAAGATCCAAAGCCTTACATCTTCTCTGCAGACAGAAACAACTGAGCAACATAGACGGGAAGAAATTGTTGCTACTGTTCTACCTTACCAACAAACTTCGACCTCTAACTTCTTTTGTTGTTCGTTTCCAACTATTTGTACTGCGTAGTTTAAATAGAATTATGGTATTTCAATGAAACCAGACAGAAAAAATGTAGCAAAATCTGCACAACTATGCAGAATGTTCAAGACTGATGCACACTGAAATATTAATATCTGATTAATGCATAAAATGACTCCTACTTTTGCATATTTTAGCACAGAAAAAAACAAAAAGTACATAACTACACAACAGGTGGAATAAGGTGCCTTGGGAAGCCAATGTGGAAGGACTTTGCACCTGCATTTGCTCTGACCACCAGGAGGGCGACACCGATAGTTGCACAAAAGAAGTCAGATTGTAAATCATATTTCTAACTTGATTTAGGTTCAGGTTCATTACCTCAGAAAATATTTTCTTGCTGAGTTTTTTTCCCCCCGAATCAATTGTTTCAAATCTTTAACATAGCATGATGATGAGTTTGTACATTATGGTCCACGAGGAACAAATAGAAGAAGACGGGGTATGCTTCACACTGTGATTGACTATTTATATTGATTATTTGCTGTTAACCAGGATGGAGGGGGTAACGGTGTTTGATTCTCATTCAAATGTGATCTGTTCCGCCCCAAAAATCCAAGAATATGACTTTCTGTATGCAGTCTAAGAAGTGTAAAGTGTTTTCATGTCCAATATGAACTGGCTTTTTAGTGCACATATGATAATGTACTGACAAATAGTTGGGAGCTTATATTAGCGGACCCTTGTCGTCCACTGATTCTTCTTTTTTCAAAGTACTGCTGCATTTTAAAGACAATGTGCAACTGTTTGATCTAGTAGATGTCACCATTGAGCACCAGCATGAAACCAAAACAAACTGCTGTTTGGCCACACCTCCACCATACTGAATCCTGCGTTCTCCTCCTGCAACACACCTCCAACCCTTCTCCTCTCACATTTGCACAAAGGAGTTATCAAATTGGAACGCTCCATAATTAAGCACTAAGCTGCGGACAAAATTGTCCTTATGTCAGGCTGCATTGTTGTTAGCAGGCTAATGGTATTGCACTTTAGTTAGCTTGTAGCTTCACGTTGTATGTACAGTTCTAAATTATAAAAACACTTAAGTGATGTTCAGATAATCAGTGAATACAGTATGTTATTCTTCTTTTCTATAGTCCCTCACTTAAACAGCTTTTATACACAAGGGGAGGAGCCAGCCGCCCCGTCCATGTAAACACGGCTCTGACAACAACACAGCCAGCGGGACTGGCCCGTCTCACTCACTGTAGACAGTCATGACTCAGAGTTATTTAAAGAGGATAGACTGGATTTCTGCTGTATTTATGTGTGAACTGTTGCACATTCTTCCTTTAGTACGCCTAAGAATAAGAGTCACCGGAGTCTGAGAAAACTGCCACAAGATATCCAAAATAAAAAGCCTGAATTGTTTGAACACAGAACAAAAACAGCAGACGAGTAACTGTGGAAGCATCAAGACTTAAAAAGGTCATAAACGTCTTGTGTAATAGACCCTGACGGCAGCAACCTTCAGACACAAGAAAAGCACAGTACAAACTCCTCAAACCACACAAGGGGAATATATAATCCTCTGGGTGGGCAGCTATCTCCTGCTGTCAGGGTTTTGGTGTCAGTTAAGATGCTAATGCTAACATATGTTTGTGTGTGGCTGCAGAGAAAGAACAATGCACTGCAATCAAACAGTGTACCTGCTAAAAGGTCAAGTTCTAAGGTATCTAGACTAGCAGCCATTGTCTGGGGAGTCCTTTTGTTTCATTGACATTTATTACAATGCAGGCTCTGATGCTTTGCTTCAGTCATACATTAGAGGCCCCAAGAAGATTTAAACCGTCAATATGAGAGGGTCTGATAGACCAAGAAATGTTGGTATGCTTGTGAGGAGAAGGGACTAAAATATATTCTAAAGTATGGTTTTCTTTCTGTGTTTTAAAATGATATGATTTTTGTTATTTTAAGAATCTATATGAAAAAGCACCAAAGAGTTTTAAAAAATCTACAGAAGTTCAGTCATATTATTAACCCAAAGAGAGCTAGCTCTGTCTCAATTGTAAATATACATACTGAAATGTTGCCAATGCATTTGTACAATTTAGACAATGTGCACAAGTTTACTTGCCAAAGCGCAAATTACACAGTATTGGGTGCCCACAGTTTCTATTGTTGTTGCCCAGGGTAACCAAACAGGTTTCTAAGTAATTAGATTTTTAATACTGTCTTATCAAAGTTTAAAATTCTGGTATTGTGACAACTCTCGGTTGTATTTTGGTTGAATTCAAACACAGCAAGAGACAAGTTTCTGAAGTCTGAATGCAGACAGGGGTCGAGCTTCTCTTAGTGCTTTCACACTTGCACAAAACTCCCCAAAACTTCCTGAAATTTTTGTGGTGAGCGGCATGTGTGAACGCAAACAGCCAAATATTTCACTCTGACATTACCTGTAATTTGTCCTCCCATCCTCTCTCTGGTGTGAGAACTCAGCAGGAAATATTCAGGGAAATTCCCTGCATGCAAACAGGAGGGGGTAGTGATGTGTATATCCTGCAGTCAGCACACGTGAACAAGCAACTCAGGAAGATGTCAGGGGCAGTCCGTTTGAAATTTTCAGGATTGTATATTTGAAAACAGTTTTCTAAAAACAAGTGTAACATCCTGTCTGGGTTGACTATACCACATCTTACAATACACAACATTGAGATTACAAGATAACCAAGAAAGCAGAATTCTTCTTCTTCTTCGAGAGAGGAGGGATGCAGCCATGAGCTCTTATTCTTCTCTTTCAATGTGTCTGTTCAGATCGTGTACAAACACGCTTTATGCATGATCGGACGGCACACAATCTGTCTGAAACAGGAACAGCGTACTGGAGTTTAAATGTGCTCTCTTAAAACATTCATATTTCACTGTAAAAATGAAGCTACATGAAGGGCACTCGTCAAACCATGAATACACTCTGCTAAAAATGCATCAAACTATTTTCAATGTGTACAGGAAGTGACATTTTGCATCATGACTTAAGTGTTGGTCTGACCAGCAATATTCACCCAACCATTTTCTCCACTCACCCATACCATCATATATGGTTACATGTTCTGTATTTTTAATGACATTGAAAAAGAGTTTTATAGGCCAAGGAACAGTCAGAAAAGGCACGTTTGTATTCTCTAACAAATTATTTATAGATTTTCTCACAAAGCGAGGATACGGTTTTGGTTTGAGCTTGGTGGTCGTTGTTGGAGAGCAGAGCATAGTAGATGGCCTTGGGTCGATGGTTTGACAGTTTCCTGGATCTAGAATGGGCCTCAGCCACAAGCAGCATGGTTCATAAAGACCAGCCTCTTTGAATTGGATTTGATCAGACAGCGTTGACTGTTGCATTTGGGACAGCGTAGGGTTCAGATGGCACATCCAGGCACATAAAGTATGCAGGGAGTAGTTTCAAGCTGAAGTGGTGCGGAGAGTCTGGACACTGTACAGCTTCCTGTGTGAGGAACAGACATTGGACAGGTCTTGGTGCGCTTTACAAAGTGCAGTCTGAAAGCAAACTGAACCAGGTTTGCTTTCAGACTGCACTGAGTCCACCGTACTTCATATGTGAAAGAGACCTTAAATGAGGCTTCAAGCTGTCCATCACACAAAACCACAATGCTGTAAAAGGCTCGCCCAGGACGTACCTTCACTAGAAGGACCTCCTGTTTGTGGGGAAGACGCCGTCTCTTGTAGCGGCTCTTTCGTTAATGCTTAGTCATTGGCACAGTCATACCGACCTGAACATGAAACACTACAGAAGGAACACAACATGATGGCAGAGACATTCAAAGATTCTTGAAAAAGAACATGGTAGGACTCCGCTAAAGAAATACATCATCTGCCATCTCCCGATCTTTTACTCTTGAATGCATCAGTTTGACACTTGTCATGATGTAATAAAATGATCCCTTTGTTGTACAGTACAATCAACCTGTAAAGCTGCACACTGCTGAATGAATTCAACGGTCCCACTCAAGTTCAGCACTGGAAGACATGCAGCAATACTTGCTTGCAGGTTTCCAGTTTTAGGCAGTTTGATTAAAACACAAATGAATTTAACATGCAGCATGTGGCACAATGCCTACTAATCAGGCAGCTGTCCTAGTTTACTGTGTTCTGTGGTGGAGTTAATCCTAGAAAAAACATTAATTTAATTTATACATAAAAACAACAGACACACTGTAGGATCCAGGGCTGTAGAGCAGTTTCAAACTCTTCCTGCTTATTCCATCTTGACTCCAATTGGTTGAAAACAACTGACAAAGAACATGTTTAGTTCATGGACAATTTTGTGTTCTTGTACTTTTCAAATATAGTCAAGTATTTAGGATTTATCTTTCGTTCTACTCACCAGTTTTATTTGCCTTGTTTTAGTTGTTTGTTGCGTTGGCTTGCCTTTTTTCTTGATGTGCTTAGTTTTATTCTTGTAAAGTGATTTGTTGGTAAATCACAAGAAAACTGTTTTCTTTTCCAGACTCATATCGCTGAAGAGTGAAGCCGCTGTATATCTTAAACTGTTGAAACTGACGGTTGATCCTCAACAGATGCTTTATGTTTACATCCAGGATGGACCTCGTGAACATAAAAGTCATGTGGACATGTTCATGAAATAATGTTTCAATGGGATCAAAATCAAGCACATGGGTATCTGTCTTAGTGATGACACCGATATCAGCCATGGCGCTCTGCTTAGCTCTGAACTTGGCAGCTAAATGCATCGTGACAGGTTCAGTCCAGTATGAACAATTCCACCTGAGGCGATCTGGAGAGCTCAGATCAGCTGTACCACTCGGTCTGAGGATACTGGTACATGACTGGTGAAGATCTCACACATTCTCCTCCGATCCTTAGCTCTAAACACCGTTTTGGTAGGGTGGCCTCCTGACCCTTCAAAATAACGCCATGCTCCTGAACAGGGAAAAGACAAAAACAGTTATCTCTTCTGCAGGCATGTTGAAGGGCAGCTCGGCATCTTGTTGAATTGAAGTTAAAGCAGCTGCTCTTAACAACATAATGCAATAGGCTTAAACACACACAACTGTAAGAATCCCAAGATGTTGCAGACCAAAAATACTATGTTCATTGTGCAATACTAGCAGACGCTGATGGGCTTACATTCATCACAGGCTTTATATGCAAACAAGCTAACATGAATGAACAGTAACATCAGTTTTGCCTTGTTGTGGCCGCCGCCATGACAGAGCCACCATGACAGACACCACAATGACAGACACCACAATGACAGACACCACATGTTTGTTGTAGTACTTAGGATCGGTCTTGGTCTCAAGACCACTTTTTAAAGCAGCGGTCGGGAACCTATGGCTCGCAAGCCATATATGGCTCTTCCGGTGATGGCATATGGCTCCCAGACAATTTTGAGTTGAAAAAAAAATAAATTAAAAAACAAAAAAAAAAATCAGTTTGGAACTGATTTTAAAATACTTGTGATATTTCTTAATAATACTGTGTCATTTTAAAGTAAACAGAAATTAGTTTTGAAGATAAATTTCACGGGTCACCCGTGGGTCAGGTCGGGAACCAATGGCTCGCGAGCATGTCCGGGTCATTGTAAAGGTGAAGAAATCAATTTTATCAGATAGCCAACTAGTTTATCCGCTTCAACCCTTGTAACGGAAAAGATGGCGAAAAGAAAAAAAGACGATGATTACCGTGCATTCCAGGCTGCGTGGACAGAGGAATTTGCATTTGTGGAGAGAGCAGGATCTGCGGTATGTCTAATATGCAATGATAAAATTGCATCGATGAAACGGTCAAATATAAAGCGGCACTTCGATACACACCATGCTTCATTTGCATCAAAATATCCAGCGGGGGACAGCAGGAAAAGGGCATGCGAGGAGCTACAGCGGAGAGTTCAGACGAGTCAGCAGCAACTACGTGTGTGGACCAAGCAAGGTGACGGGAATTCCGTTAGCTTTGCGGGTGCTTTGGCAATAGTAAGGAATGGAAAGCCATTCACAGATGGCGAGTATGCCAAAACATTCATGCTTGATGTGGCCAATGAACTGTTTGATGACTTCCCAAATAAAGACAAGATAATCAAACGAATAAAAGACATGCCCCTGTCAGCAAGAACTGTGCACGATCGTAGCATCATGATGGCAAATCAAGTCGAGGAAACACAAATTAAGGACATAAACGCCGGGACATACTTTTCTCTCGCGTTAGATGAGTCAACAGACGTTAGCCATCTATCTCAGTGCAGTATAATTGCCAGGTATGCTGCAGGTGACACACTGCGTGAGGAAAGCTTGGCTGTTTTGCCAATGAAAGGGACAACAAGAGGAGAGGATTTATTCACGTCTTTCATGAAGTTTGCTAAAGAAAAAAAACTATCGATGGATAAACTTATTTCTGTCTGTACTGATGGTGCACCCTGTATGTTGGGGAAGAACAAAGGATTTGTAGCGCTTCTCCGTGAACATGAAAAGAGAGCCATCCTAAGTTTTCATTGCATCCTGCACCAGGAGGCGCTTTGCGCTCAGACGTGTGGCCAGGAGCTTGGTGAGGTGATGTCGCTGGTCATTCGAGTGGTCAACTTTATTGTTGCCCGAGCTTTAAATGATCGCCAGTTTCAAGCTCTGTTAGAAGAAGTTGGGAATCATTATCCCGGTCTGCTTTTACACAGCAACGTGCGTTGGTTGTCAAGGGGGAAGGTGCTCAGCCGTTTTGCAGCTTGCCTGAGTGAAATCCGGACTTTTCTTGAAATGAAAGGCGTCAAGCATCCTGAGCTAGACAACACTGACTGGCTCCTGTAGTTTCACTATCTCGTGGACATAACTGGCCATCTGAACCAGCTAAATGTGAAAATGCAAGGTATTGGAAATACAATCTCATCCCTTCAACAAGCAGTGTTTGCATTTGAAAGCAAGCTGGAAGTCTTTCTCAGGGACATTGAAACAGGTCGTCTTCTGCACTTTGAAAGACTGCAACAATTTAGAGATGCATGCTTAGCAAGTGACTCCACTCAACATCTGGATCTCCAGCAGCTAGCTGGCTTTACGTCCAATCTCCTGCAGTCATTCAAAGCACGTTTTGGAGAATTTCGTGTGCGCACTGGTCTTTTCAAGTTCATCACTCATCCACATGAGTGTGCAGTGGACAAAATCGACCTGACATGCATCCCCGGGGTCTCTATCGGAGACTTTGAGCTGGAAGTTGCTGACCTGAAGGCATCAGACATGTGGATGAGTAAGTTCAAGTCACTTAATGGAGAGTTGGAAAGTCTCGCGCGACAGCGAGCAGAGCTGGCGAGGGAACACAAGTGGACAGAAATGAAAAATCTTCAACCTGAAGACCAGCTGATTCTTAAAACTTGGAACGAGCTTCCTGTGACATACCACACAATGCAGCGTGTGAGTATTGCCGTATTGACCATGTTTGGCTCTACATATGCATGTGAGCAGTCATTCTCGCATATGAGGAACATTAAGACCAACCTACGCTCATGTTTAACTGATGGAAGACTCAACGCCTGCATGAAGCTCAACCTCACCACGTATGAACCAGACTACAAGGCCATCAGCAAAACCATGCAGCACCAGAAGTCGCATTAAAAGTAAGACATATTTAATTTATTATACGTTAAAAATACTATATGGCTCTCAATGAAATATATTTAGAAATATTTGGCTTTTATGGCTCTCCCAGTCAAAAAGGTTCCTGACCCCTGTTTTAAAGGTCTCGTCTTGGAATCGAAAACATTTTTACTCGGTCTTTTCTCGGTCTCAGACTGGACGGACTGTGGATATTTATTCAAGACCACCACTGATTGGTTATTTTTACACGTCATTACTGTGATTAGAAGGAAATCGCCCCTTTCTTAAAGATCAAATAACTTCACTTCATTCATAATTTGACATTTCCCCAGGTTACGGCTGCAACCTTCCCGATGTTACGGTATAAGTGAGTGACACGCCCCCTACACACCAGATGATGATGATTTCTCAGTGGTATTTATGTTCTTGGTCTTGACTTGGTATCGCCCTGCCTTGGCCTTGGCCTTGGCCTTGACCCGGTCTTGGAGCACACTGGTCTCTATTATGTCTTGGTCTCGGTTAGTCTTGACTACAACACTACAGGAACACCTCATTCAGATTAAGAATCTCATTTACAAGAGAGTCCTGGTCAAGAGGGGCAGCAGCACAAGGGATACAAAGAGAGGAGAGAGGTGAACAAAAAGAAGCCATGTAGTAGTAGGTCTGCAAGAATTTAAAAAAACGACTTTCACCCATGGTTTAAAAACCAAACCTTAATCTAAACACTGGATGAATCTGGAGTTGCCAACCAGAATGATGCTACATGCAAATTGTAAAGCATATCAATATTCATGTCGCATATTGTTTTTATTGAATTTTATTGTTTCCATCTGTAATGTGTTTCTCTTGTAGCCTACATGATGGTGAATGTTTAATGGCAGCGTCTGGATCTAGGTTTGTTCTATGTTGACATGTTATCACTAAATGTACTGTAGCTGGCTTTTGTTGACATTTATGTCGTGGAGTATTTACAGCACTGGGTGGATGCATCCTCTGCGTACAGTTTACTGTGATACTAAGGGATGCTGACAGCCACACACAGCTGGCATACATACTGTATGTGTGTGCGGCTCTGTGTGTGTTTGTGTGGTTGGGGGAGGGGAGGGGACTCATGGTAAATAAAGGTATACAGTCGTGACAGCTCTCTCTAAAAAAAAAACAAAAAAAAAAAACAATGTTGCGCTCATGACGGCAGGCGCAGAATATGTGGCATGAAAGAGGCCTTCTGCTGTCATTCAGATACCGTTAATTACATGATCTTATTCTCACCAGTGTATTTCTCCTCTTCATAACCGACCCTCATATCTGAACAGCTGCTCCTTCTTGACAGTGAGTCTTTTAGAGCCGGGGCCACTTCTGTTTTCTTTTCCCTGTCAGGGCACTGCTGTCATCTCGTGCCTGCACACACTTCATTTTTAGGAGTAGCTTTGTTTTCCAGCGATGATGTTTCTCTGCTTTCTTCATGCATGTGCTCCACAGAGTGTATATATTACAGATATATCTATTATCTCATTGATCTACCAAATTTCCCCCTAGGGATGAATAACAATAACTTTTAAAAACAAAGGTTTACAAAGTGCTTTGACACGTGCAGTATATAACATAACAACAAAGCAAACAGCAAAAAAAAAACATGGCAACAACCCACCAAAGAGACACCCAACAACAACAACAACAAAACCCAGACAGGAAATGAACCCAAACAAGGCCACCCGCTTGGAGAGCTATAGCCTCCGTACATGGGGTGCGTGCACCAACCATTACACTACTGGCGCCCCTTTCGATATTTCACAACCCCAAACATCATCAGGATTCAGGCAACATAATCACTCAGAATAACTCAGGAAACACAGGAACCCTGCAGGCAACTTAGGTCCAGACCAACAGGATCGAGGCTGTGAGAAGATAAATAAGCAACTAAAAGAGAAACCATGAGAAGAAAGAGCATTAAGAGGAGGTGCATAAAAAGTATTTCTCACCCTGATGTTTACAAATTTCACTCAATATGGATAACGGCAACCTCCAATGTTAAAAAATGAAGCCATTGCTGAAGTGCAAAAAACTGCAGTTCCTTGAGTGTCCACTTGAGGCTGTCTGTAAAAGCCAATGAATCTCCATTAGGTCCAATAATAAAAATGTCCAACTTAGCAGCAGAAATAAATATGTCTACAAAAACAGCTTTTTGTCCGAATAGCACATTTCTGCACTCGCTGCGAGAGGAGAGTAGATTAGTAGTGCATCATTATTTTCAATAAGTCTGTGTGATGCGTACATTTGCATAATTAGGGGTGTGGCTTAATTGAGGTAGGTTTGTTATGGCTGTTTACCAGAAGGCGTAATGCCCACCTTAACTTTTACACTTTGCCTGATTGATCCATAATAAGGTTGAGATAGCATTTCAAATTTGGAGACTTCTTCTATTGTTCAGCTCCAAAATGCCTCCCTAGTAACCAATTGGTGACTTCACTGTAACTACGTCCATGTTTTGTACAGTCTATGTTCAAAATATGTCATTTTTGAAAAACAAACCAATTCTGACCCTCACCATTTCACGATATATAATGTGCACAAAACAAACAAATTCTCTCTGCTGATTTACAGCCAACTAATGAATTTTAAACCTGAAGTTTCCGAAAACCAGTGACATTAGGGGCAGAAGCAGCTGAGTCTGTCGGGGCTTGGGTCGGGATCCAAAGGGAAACCAGTTCAAGTACCCGTGCAGACGTACGGAAGTTGATCTGGGGGCTGGAGAGGTGTTAGTTCACTTCCAGAGTAGTGGTGAGGTGTACTTGAGCAAGGCACCGAACCCCCAACAGTGGAAAAAAGGTCCTTCCCTCACAGTTTTATATTTGATTCAAATGATTGGACCGGTATAGTGAGCTCCATCAGTCCTCATCTGAACGTTTATCTCTTCTTCATGTCGACTTTTGATCCTGAACGCGCCTCCAGCTCATCGCCTGCACGGTCCATATCTATTGACAGACAGCTGCTCATGGGACCAGTTACACATGTGCACTGGTTGTGATGGATTTGGAATGAGGGACTAATTAAGGTTAAATGGCTGGCTGACGGCTCCTGTGTGATGGTGGCTCAAGCTGTCAAACAATGACTGATGGTGATTACAGAGCAGAATGATGCATGTATCACAGAAAGGTGACCTTGAGGTCAAAGGAGACGTCCTGATGAAGGGGACTGTGCTTCAATGAGACCTGGTGTCCTGGTCATTTGGAATAACCAGGTTGGTTTATTAAGGACTTTTGAAACCAGAATTGAAAACGTATAGAGGCTCCTTTTTAAATCATGCTGTACTGAATAATTCTACATTTTTGGGGGCTATAGGGAGTAAAAAGCTACAAAACAACCAACATGATATCCATGCAGTTTTTGAAACACACAGAAAAACAGGCAGCTTCAGACGAGATATTACATATGAGATCTTCTACAGAGCGATGTATTGCAGTAATATTGTGACTGCAATCCCACCAGATGGTTAAATAATGACCTCAATAAGACTCCTTACACATTGTTTCATAAATCTTTGATGTGGGTTTCCTCTTTGACACAGACGGTCTGAATAATGTCAGCGGTGGGAAATCTTTCAGACAGTTAAGACTTACCCAAAATTCTTCTTTTTTTTGGGGGGGGGGGGAGTTTCAAAACCATCCAATCGCTCTTCCAGTCCTTTTGATGAAATATTGTAAGAAGTTTTTATGGACGTGCACAGGGGAGAGTATTAAAATGATCATGTCAACTTGAAAAGGAAAATGTATTTCCAAACTCTTTTATCAAAGTGTGTGAGTGTCAGAGTCCCTGAAGTCCTAAAAAGAAAAATAATCTTGTGAACAGATGATAATAACTCAACATAATCTTGTGTGTGTACAATAATTATCTTGTTCCATGTATCTTGTAAACAAATTATTTTTATTTATTTTTTTACTTTATGGGACTTCAGGGATTCCGTAGATGTCAGTAAATATGCAATACATTTTCTTTTAAACCTATCTGCTCGATGTGCCTTAGAATTAAATCCCCGGAGAAAAAATAAAGGTTTCTGAATTGAATTAACTAACAGTCACCCCTTGATGATCCCTTGAATAAAAATGAATATCGAAATGGGCACCAAATGGTTGGTGCGCGCGCCCCATGTATGGAGCCCTATGACCAGTGTGACCGCGCCCTTAAGTTAAGTCCTCCGGGAAAGGGACCACAGGTCGGACTCGAACCCAAGATGCCCACTTGTCACTTCCCACTCTCTTTCTCGCTGATTTCTGTCTCCATCCACGGTATACCTCTCAATCAAGGTTTAAAAAGCCCCAAAATAGTCGAAAGAATGACTGAAAGAAAAGTTAGAGACCTGTGTCAGCCATGTTTGAAAGTCTCTGCTGCTGTCAGCATCATTTGATAGAAATAAAATTAAAACTGAGACTATGTAAAGAATTATTTTAGTTTCTCTGTGTTTGACTGAACAGACTTTACAGACCCAATCTACCACTTTACCCTTTGCTTAACCAGCCTTTATATTTCTCATCAGAGGATATTGACTTTTCACCAAGACAAGCCTCTTCACTTTGACATGTCTGTTTCCCCGTTATTTACATTCACAGCGGTAATCCGTGGCGAGCTGCACATTGAGATCCACCCATTGATTTACCAGTAATCAATAGTTCCTCACAATGAGCAAACCAGACCCTTTACCCTCTCCCTCTGTCATTAAGGGTACATATTCAAAACACTTCATGGACATGTCTGATGGATTTAAGACGGCCCATACAGACGCCTTCACTGAAGCCATCAGGTGTTTTAAAGTAAACCTCCCGATTCATTTGAGGCTCTGCAGAAACAGAAGAAAGCTGAAGGCGCCATCTGCTGGTGAACTGTGTAAAACAACACTCAAGTGTTAGAGTGATGGACGTAACATATTAACCCATTCATATACTATTTTTAGATGAACAATAAACCTTTTTCCAAACTCTTCTCTGTGATCTTGAGTCTTCATTTACAAAGGGAGTATCTGCCATTTTGAGGTAAGAAAATAAATTGAACTCATTCCATTCATATACATTATTCATACACCGCCGTCGAAGCAGCTGGAGCAACTTGGGGTTAAGGGGATCGAGCCCCCTACCTTCCAGCTCAGAGACAACTGACTCTACCAACTGCGCCACAGCCGTGAATAAGCAGATCTTTGAAAAAAGAACAATAAAAACTCAAAGAATCCAGGTAGAAAGAGTCGATTTGATAAAGTAATCATACAAGTTTCAATCAAAGTGAAATCTAAAACGTCTCACAATAAAAAAATAAGACTCTTTATGACGAGATATGACCTTCAACTTTTAAAGGACCCGCGGGAATCCTGCTCTAAACATCTATAATTAATTATATCTCACTTTTCATCGTGTCTACTTTTGGTTTAATATCTCCACTTGTGTTTTCTCTTTTGAACATATTAATACATATTATCATCATTATCATGTAGGCAAAGACATCTCTGAATAAAGGAGTGAAAGTGATTATTTATTTATGGCTCCTCTCTCCCTAATATAAACAAAGGTCACAATTAAACATCTAATTACGCTCAGTGTCTCTATCATGTGATGTGGCTCTGTCATCATTCAAGCTTCTTATTAACCACAGAAGAAGAGAAGGTCACTGATTAAAGCTATAATGATTTAATTATTTTTTTTTAAACATTCTCCTATCTTAATATCAGTGACTTAATTAATTTGACGATGAACTTTGTGTGTGTGTGTGTGTGTGTGTGTGTGTGTCCTCTTTCCTCTAATTGAACTTGTGTATTCCTGGTCACGCACACACACACACGCATGGATACACACGCTCACACACACTGCTGTTTATAGAGTGCTCTGTGTTTTTGCCTGATGTCATCAGAGCAGTTGCCACGGAGACCGGCAACACACTGAGAAGAGGGAGATCTGTCAGAAGAGACGTCGCAATCTCTCACTGTGTGTTTCTGTGTCTATCTGTCTCTCTGAGCTTTACACTTACTGATTTATAGAGAGGAGGAAAAAAGTATAGTTGTAAATTAATATTACTAAAATGGAAATACTCAATACATTTTCTAAATAATAAATCACTCAAGATGACTTTTATAGCTCCAAATCACAATAAAATGTAACTATTGACACATTTCACAAAGAGCATCTATAGAACTCACTGTGATAAAAACTGTGTGTATGTCTCAGTACCACCAGATGGCAGCAGAGCACAGACTACAGTCAGACAGCGGGGGGTTAGAGCCCTGGGTGTTTTTTTGTGACATGTCAAACCGAACATATGTTCAAACTTAACCCTGAGGTTGTGTTCGAGGACCTGGAGAATCGTCTGTAACATCTCAAACATGACAGAAATGGAAAAACAGAAAATGACACATAACTTCAGTTTGGGCTTTAAGAGCGCCGAGCTGTCAGAGCTGGTTAATTACATCACAGTCTCATCTGCTCCCTCTTCTGATTGGTGTTGACAGTTGTGTTCACACAGCGCTGCCCCTCTCAGATCCCCAAATCGGTCTATTAGGACGTCTGTTTGGGATTTTTTTTTTCCCATCTCACAGAACCTCATGCTGTGATGTTCTCTCCCTCTGAAGTGTTCATGGGTGAAATGCCTGAACATGAATGGTTCACCAGTTTGATAAAGGTCAGACATATATCTGCCGCCTTAGTGTGATCTCGCAGAAAAACATGAAATGGTCGTGAAGAGAGAGCAAAAGTTGTTCCGATCAAAGTGGCAGAAAGCAACATAAACATTAAAATGTTCTCCCCTTCTGAATCTCTGCTAGCACATGTCAGTCTGCAAAGCCCCGCCCACCAAATGACGCACCAAAAACGCACGCCAAGCCTTGTTGTTGTCGGAAACTGTCTGGTAAACACTAGTTATGTCAGACTCAGACAAAAACACTGACAGCTCATTAAAAATATCCATGAAAGTTAAAAAGTAGCAACTGATGTGAGCTACAGGGCGATGTGCTCACAAAAAAATAAGAAGTATTTTCTGTGTTTGTCACTCAGATTCTAATCTGGGCCGCCTGCTTGGAGGACAACAGCCTCCCTACATGTGGCCTGACCTTATCCAAAGACCATCTACCGCCCCGTAACAAGTACTTTCTAACAAAAAAAAATGATGATACTGCTTTTTATTCCAGTCAAATGAGTAACCTATCCAGAGTCTTTGTGGTGGAAAATGTTCAAAAAAAGGGCTGCATGCAGTTAGTCACTTCGTCACACACCTGCCCTGCGGCAGTGGTTTCAGGCATTTTAAATGACTTTATAGATCAGTGTTGTCGCTGATAGTCTCGTTTGATTTTGGAGGTCATTTGGAGGCATCAGCGTTCATTTCAGTCTGTTTAATTACCAGAGAAAAACTCCTCTCAGGAGCTTTTAAGTGCGAGAATCATCGAGGTTTTCCTCTTTTATGATGATGTCGAGATATTAAAAAAAGCCACACTCATGGAAAACAATTCATCACTGCTGTAAAGTGGTGTGAGATCTTCCTTTTTTTTAAAAACATTTTTGGGCCATTTTTTCTTTTTATTGGACAGGAGAGACGGAGAGACAGGAAATGTTTGGAGGAGAGAGTTGGGGGTGACGTGCAGCAAAGGGCAAAGGTCGGATTTGAAGCCACGGCCGCTGCAACGAGGACTTCAGCCTCTGTACATGAGGCACTCATCATCACTACTGGCTACCAGCGCCCAGAG
This sequence comes from Labrus mixtus, assembly GCF_963584025.1. Lineage (NCBI taxonomy): Eukaryota > Metazoa > Chordata > Actinopteri > Labriformes > Labridae > Labrus > Labrus mixtus. The sequence goes on along the minus strand of NC_083629.1, from coordinate 5,898,743 downwards.
GTCTTCCCTTTCATATATCCAAGAGTGTCGAATTTGAGTGTTGTAAATAATGCAGAGTGTTTGGCGCTAAAAGCTAAAGGTGGATTTTTCAAGTCTGGTGGCTGTTTTGCAACAAATGTCAAAAGTGTAGGTCAGTGCTTCCCAAAGTGTGGGCCGTGGCCCCCTGGTGGCCTGGTGGGTACTGCAGGTGGGCCGCAAAAAGTCCTCCACCAAGTATAAAAATCCAATAATTATCACAATAATGATGATTTACCATGAGTCAACCCTTTTAGTGATTAGTGAGGCCTGTCATGACTATTCATGGACAGAATTTTTAGTAACTTTTGTGTCTATCTTCCCATAATCTCATGTTGTCATGTCCAATAATTTACCCTAATGTGATAGCAGTAGTCATAACTTTTATTTTATAACAGACCCCATAGTAATTTTGTATTTTAAAGTGAGCCGCGGCAGTCTTAAGTTTGGGAAAGGCTGGTGTAGGTGATGTAACTTGTCAGTAGGATATAGGTGCTTGACTGGTGCGGGGGGTGTCTTCACTGAACATTTATCCTTTCATTAGGGCACAGGTATGTTGTGTTTACTTCAAACCTTTGGCTCCAGTAGAATCTTTAGTGTGGTAAAACCTGTTTTCAAACCCTCATTTGGATTTCATACAATACTCTGAAGGACAGAAACAGTGATCATTTGTATAACATCTGTTCTTTTTGGTGATGAACTTCTGAAAATGTTCAAAACAGTTCATTCAAATGAAAGAATTGGGTTCAGTTGAGCTCTATCCTGAATCAAAGCGAGCGCACCAATAATTTATCAGTACCAGTCGAATTTGCTCATCACTTTGATGATTTAGTCATCAAAGGGGATAATGAACCGATGTCCATCTCTGATTTTTGCTGCTGCAGCCAAACACGAGGAGGAGTCTTCTTTTTAAAAACGAAACCTCAGAAAAACATCCAAGAAGCGGGTGAGAGAGCTGCAGAGAAAACGAGTAAACCATCCATCAGTGTAAGCCACCATGTTTGTTGCAGACACCACTGTCTCCCACAAACTCAATGACTGATGCCTGACAAAGTAATACCCCTTCCACTGGTTAGAAAATATTCCGATAATTTGCAGGATGTGTGAAGCATGTTACTGCTGGATCAAATACAACGAGCCGAAGAAGAACAGTGCCCAAGGGGAATATGAATACCTGTATTCACACACAATGAAAAGACACATTAAATATGTATGACTACAATCACTATTCAAAGTGCACACAACTTTAATGACATTCCTACAAACCCCCTGTGTGTGCAGAGCTGATGAGATGTTTATTCAAAAGGCTCTGTTCATATCATACGTATGCAAATAACCCAACAAGTAATCAAGTCGACACATATTTACTTCTGAACAATGCTCTCTCTCCTCGGAGATGCAGGGATTGTAGAAAACGGATTACAATAAGCTAACTGATCACATTGTTTGTGACCATAATGCACACTATGATTTACAGACATTCAGCTCATTTCCTTTGGGACGCCTCAAAAAGCATTAAAGGTATAACATGTGCAGTGGTGCATGGTCGGAAACCTCCCTAAAGGGGGCCCCATCTGACAGCACGCACTCTTGTTGCCCTGCTAAGCGGTGCATGCATTATTGCTGTGAAAACCAAACGTTTGTCAATGAAAGTCAACAAAGAAAAATGAAGAGGGATTAGTCCCCCGATTGATTTCTGCTATGGGGCCCAACCAGACTCTACTGAACATGTAACATTTAAACATTAATAAATCAGATATTAAACATGTCCATTCAGTGAGCAGTACCGTGATGTCAAACGCCCCTTTGGGCTTGTTGTTCTCAGCTCTGTGCCTGTAGAAGCTCCTGATCTTTTTAAAGCTATGTGTAATACATATCTGCATTTTCTGGTTGTAGCTTATGAAGAGTGTGAGTAATGAATAAGTTCATTAAAACTTTATGCAACTGACAAAGCTAGTGGCCTGAGACTTTTGCACAATACTGTAACACGGTTTAAATTGCTTACTTTGATAGCTCATACAGAAGCTGGTTGTTCATTTCATGTCTGTTTCATAACAGGCCAAATACTCCTCAGTGGAGCATCAAAATAATATTGCTCTGCTCACTGCATTCAAAGATGGTTTGTGATAGTTGTATGAAGCTTTTCTCAGTAATCAGAGTCTTAATTGCAGTTCATGTTGATGAGCACGGGCCCTCTTTAGAGAAGCATACGGGTGCTAAAACAGAAGAAACGTGTTTGAAGCACCGCAGCAGGGGAAACAGTGAAGCCACTTGGAAACTGTTTTTAAAAATCAATTCAAGTTGAACTTGTGCATCATTTTTGAATCATTGTGCTGCTTCACCTTGCTGTCAAACAGCCATTTCCTGTTGTTTTAACCATTCAACTGCCATGTTCCCATACGCAGGCAGAGGTCATGAACCACAGTCAATGGTTTACTGGAGGAAAAAAAACAATGAGGACGTTCATTTTTTGGATAATTTCCTCCATGAACGACCTCCTGTTATCATGTGACTGAAATGTCACTGCTCATGTGGTGAAAGCTGCAGAAAGAAAGAGGCAGTAAATATGTCAACGCACTCATGATGGCTCTTTTATTTTGTAAGTTTGATGGGAAACCAGATGGAAATAGTCGCCGGGTAGTTCTGAGGTGTTTCTCCAGGTGAAAGCCCTGAGTCTGATGGTCAGGGTTCAGGGACTTTTTTTGAGGGTGTCAGGAGATCTTGTGAGGCTGCATTGGTCCACAGGTTCCCACGCTGACCAATACATGTTTCCAGGGGCAGCTTAAGGGTGTTTGTAGACGTTCCTAATTTAGCTACTCGGAAATGACAAAATCTGGTGATTACTTCCTACTTCGGCTGAAAATCTCTGACGGGTTAAATGCAGAACACTTCTTCTGCTTCTTCTTCATTCCCCCCACGTCCTGCAGTGAAGGCAGAATCCATTTCAGCTCTCACACAGCGTGTCCTATCTCCTCTCTCATCACTTAGTCGTGCGTTGCAGTTTTTAATGCATTTTTCTGGGATTTTAAACAATTAATTAAGTTGGTGCAGCCCGTGACGCGAGCAGAATGGGATGCGCTGCCCCGAAAAATGCGCAGCTCTTCAGACGTGCTTGTGTTGCATGACGCTCTCCCCTCTCTCTCTTTCTCTCTCTCTGCCTCTCTCTCTCTCTTTCTCGCTGCCTCTCTCTCTCTCTCCATCTCTCTCTCTCTTGCCTTCTCTCTTCTAGCTTTGTAAAGGTGACCGGGTTGCTACAATCTGCGCTCATTATTTACCGTCCTCACATTCAGCGGTGGAGAGACGGCCCTGACGCAGATCTGCTCCGGACCCTTTTTGTGACTGCTGGAATAAAGCTGCCGGAGCGGGGGGTGGGTGGGGGGTCTGTGTATTGACATGTGAAGTGCTGGGTGACGTTTCATGCGCAAACCTTCACTCCTCAGGTGAAGCCTCCACACCTTTGGCTGTTTTTTTTTTTTTTACCCCCCCCCCCCCCCCCCCCCCCCCCACTCACCGCGGCTTCATTTGCATCCAGATTCGTCTTTGCTCACCTCGCGGCTGACGCTTGGATGTTGGTAAAACGACGCGCATGCGTTGCTCTTGGAATAATTTTGCAGCCTAAGTTGCATCCCTGAGATCTGTGTGTGTCAAAGTCGCTGGCAGGATCAGGAGTTAGTGATGTGGAGGACTCTGGACCACGGGCGCTGGGGGGTCTACTGCTTGTCCCTGCTGGCGACTGTGGTGTGCGGGGCTCAGAGGTGAGAATTACATGTGTCATGTCTCGTTTCATGCATGATTCAAAGTGTGAATTCTTCTTCTCTCAACATGAATGTGTTTCCCTCCCCAGTGCCAACGAGCCCAACAACATGTCATATGTGAAAGCCACCGTGGACAAGGTGCTGGATGGCTATGACATCCGTCTGAGGCCTGATTTTGGAGGTAACCCCCCCCCCCCCCCTTTTTTTTTAAAGCCTGCTGTGTTCATGTAATTAACATGTGCTGTGATGCTCACAAGCACTCCGCTGTCATATTTTCCATAGGCCCCCCTGTGGATGTTGGCATGAGCATAGACATCGCCAGCATTGACATGGTGTCTGAAGTCAACATGGTAAGTTTGCCTCGTGATGCGGTGCAGTGGGAGATAAGATTCTCCACAAAACAAGTAGAGGTTTTGAAATCGGTGTCAGTCCGGTTTGCCGGTGTACTTGCTGCAGCGCCGCTCCTGAAGGGAGCTAAAAAAGAACCCCCCCCCCCCCCCCCCCCCCTTCCTCTTCATCCTCCTCCTCCTCCTCCCCCCTCCGCTCCCCTTTTCAGCACCATGGAGAGATCCGCAATGTGTCAAAGCCAATCCGTATGCATCAAGTACTTCCCCTGTGGTGTCACAACCGGCGGAGGCAGAGTATTAACAAGACAGAGACAGAGAGACACGGAGGGTGAGGAGAGAGAGAGAGAGAGAGAGAGAGAGAGAGAGGGTGAGGAGAGAGAGAGAGAGAGAGAGAGAGAGAGGGTGAGGAGAGAGAGAGAGAGATACTGTTTAGTGATTCCACGCACACGGTCAGGGAAACGGACAGAAGTGGGAAAGAACAGGAGAAATAACACGTCTGTGAGCGCGTTTTGTCCGGGTGTTTTTTTTTTTTTTTGGCCTCGATGCAGTAATTACATAACGGCCGTCAGTGAGTCAACGGGAGGAAGGAGCCCAGTGGAGCAGAGCGTCTGCAGAATATGATTTGACCACTTAATGCAAAGGTATCAATGCTGCTGCCAAGGGGGAATATACACATCAGGGCTGTAGCAGGACGAGCCGTGTGACATCAGAGAACATGAGGGAGAGACGCAGGCTAAACATGACTAAGCAACATACTGGTCCTTATATCACATTACTGGTGCTCTTCTGCAGCGTCACATACAACCCAATCTGGCTTTGAGTGTGTACATTGAGGTCTGTCATCAGCAAGCTTCTGAGAACACTTTGGTGCTGCTTTGAGTTCCTGGAACTATTTTTAGTAGCTGCCTAGATATCTGAGTTCCAGATCATTGTAACTATATGTTGAAGTGGAACATACTTAAAGGACCTCTAAATATAAACTTCAGACTGAAAGTGAAGAACATTTTCATCTTGTGTTAGTCCCATGGGTTTGACCGATTTGTGTTCATTAACATTAGTCATCCACAACCAGTGAACATGTCTAGATTTAATTTACATTTATCACTACTTGGATTTGACTCATGCTCAGTTTGATGACATGTTAGCTTGACTTTGCACAGTATCAGAGCTGCTGTATTGGAAAACATCTACCTGTGTTTAGCTAGCTGCAGAGCACATGTATGTTGTCTTCTGTGAGTGGCAGTGTCACTGTATCCAGCCACGTTGGGTGCCATCTGGTTTACTGCAGCACTCTAAAATGAACAGACGTTTTCTTATGTGTCATTGCAGTTAACTTGTCTGAAGGATGCTGAGGAAGATTTTGTAAAAAAAAAAGTCTAAACTCATGCTTTTAGCGTTTTCTCACATTCACAAAACTCATGAAAAGAAGATTTTTTCAGGGTGAGTTGCATGTGTTCACAAAAATGGCCGCAAATTCTCACACCGCCTTACCCTGGACATTTTTACAGCGAGCCCCCCTGTAGTCAAAATATCCTCAAAAAGTCAGGGTGAGCTGATGTGTGACTGCAGCAGGAACTATTCAGGAATGACTGTTTGATACAGCAACTCAGGAAGATTTCACGGGCAGGCTGTCCTGAAATTTCAGGGGTGCACGTCTGGGGAAAAAAACACGAACATCCCTCAGTCGGTGCTGGATCCAAAAAGCACGAATAGGAAAAGCTAAACAAAATCTGCACACCATGAAACTCCCGTTTGAAGGATTTATTAACAAGTGACATTTTCGAGCCGACATGCTGTTCCTCAGACTTGAGGAGTGCACGTGTGAAAAGTGTCTGCATGACAACAAGCAAACACATTTTTAGTCCTTTATGACAGGTCGACCATTTCTGATGCTATTTCAAGAAGTCAGAATAATAAAAATACAGTGTCACACAACTTCCATTCATTCTCCTCCCACCTCTTTGCTGTACGTCCACTTGGTATGAAATCATTTTTACAACAAAAATGAGCTTGGTGGCCTGAAAAGACCAAAAGTCCAGCTCTTTTCCTTCTCAACAGTAGGAACCTTCTTCTTTCTTTTTCCATTTAAAGTCATTTATATCTAAAAACTGCAGAAATGGAGGACCTATAGTCACACAAAGTTTTTAGAATAAACTTGACACATCCAGTTAAAATGTTCTTGAACTTAGATTCACCTGCTGCAGAGCGGTGCCTGAGTAGTTACAGGAGCTCTGGGAGCAAAAACCTGAATAAAAACTTTAGTTTGAATCTAGAAGAGCAAAGGATCATTTCTTTAAACATTAACAGTTCAGTTCATTTTAATTTCCAGTTTCTTACCTCAAGTTTTATGTTAATTTTTGAAATGTATTCTGTTGCATTTCAATCTGATTGAGCAGCTTGTTTCACTGGTGACTCGGATCCTTGTCTCTAAATAGCTTCAATGATTTGAAATGGTGAGTCCGCTGTCTCCATCAGGATGAAAAACCTGCTACACCATTTACATTTAGAGGACATGCATAATTCATCTTAACATGACAGCGTGGCTTTGTTAAGTAAACGCACACTGTGTTCGGGGAGCTACAGTAATGGCGTGCTGTCACCGGTTATGAATTGTTTAGTAGCGTGAATAAGGGCTGTGAAAAGTTTCATGGGAACTCTTAAATAACCCAGGCGTGAGTCACCTGTGACGAATCAAATCATAACCATATGCACTCCTAATACACGCTCACAAAGCTCACAAGGTGCAGGAACGCTCCGGGGTCACTGTGTAAGCACCAAACTCTACATCAGTAATGGAGTACATTACTTCAGTCTCATGAATGTCTTCTTGTGCTTTGTAAGGATGTGCATCACATTAAATGACTCCGCCTTTTGACACATTTCCCTATATGTTGGGAAAATAAAGATTACAGTTTCTTAATTGCTGCTGTCAGCTCGTTCACTTTTTCAGTTGTTAGCATGCTGCTCACAGGAAAGTCTCGAGCTAAGTTACCCTGGACCTGAGTGTAGTATTGACTCTTTGCATCGCTTCTTAAGCCCCCTGAAATGCTGTTCCCACTCTCTCTGGATATCATACTTTTTCTGATTTTTCTTGTCACGATGGAGGTTGCTGCTGCTGCATTGCTGTGATTGGTGAAATTCAGACTTGACAGGAGCATCATCATTGTGTCGCCAGCTGTTGTGCCTATCCTATTAATTTGTATTAAGAGGGAGTCAGACAACTTTATAGCTGATTGAATTCAAGTAGGAAGAGTCTTTGATGATACATTTATTATAGTTGGATTTTTTTTGATTGTTTGTGAACCTCTTGGTGAACTACTGAAATCCCATAGTTTGGCTTGATGGAGACCTGCGCTGTCATTTTCATAAAGACTGCGATCTATCAGGATTAGAAAACTATACACACAAAAGCGAGATTCCTGTTGAGATTATTTTCCACCATGACAGACGCAGTGTTTGGATAAGACTTCTTTTGTGTGTGCAGTGGTTTGTGTTGTCTTCAGTGATTGGTAGCTGTGTTAGCAGCTAGCAGGCTGCTAGGTTGGCAATTGTTTCCTCAAAACTGTGGCATAAAAGCTTTAAACCTAAACAGGTTCCACTCACTTCAGGTTAAAACACTAAGTGCCTTTTGATTAGCTTAGCCTCCACCTGCAGGTTGTATGTGGCGTACAGTAGCTGTAACTTACACAAAACCAACTAAACAAGTTTTCTCTTAATTGCCAATTTAAACATAATCACTAAGTACGCACAACTAATGGAAAAAAACTGTTTATCAATATAAAAAATCTACAAAATGAGACCCAAGTGCTTCTAAATCAGACCTTTTCTAAGAGTTTGTGTGCACACAGAAAGGCATGTGTTTGGAGTTTCTATGTGAGGTGCAATGCAGAGATGAGCTGACGTCTTCTTTTTTCGCCTCTCCTCCCTCGTTATCTGCTGATCCTCTCACTTTCTGCTTTGTCTCACACATCTTTTGCAGCTTCGCATCCACCGTTTTTCAGTCACCTCTCATCTGCAAGGACACGCTGCAACTCCTCAAATAACTTTCATCACACACTCCTCCGTGGTGGGGTGCACTTCATTGATCTCACCTCTGATGGGAGGGAAAAGTGTTTCCATCCCCATCAGTGCATCTCATTGCACCTTGATCACACAAAGTAAAACGGACCCTGGCGTGCTCCTGTCAGTCAGAGCGGCTTTCTGCCTCATACTCGCATTATGTTTCTGACCATAAGCTGATTTGAAGGTTAAAGTTTTCAGTCAGGGTTTGAAGGGGGAGTTTTTAAGGTTGTACCATAATTTCCAAACGTGATATCTCCACCCAAACCCGTATCTGGAAAATGCTGCTGAGCCCAAATAAATACCATAAAACAAATGCTAATAATATTTTTTTTCCATGTGTATTTCTGGCTCATGCATCCATGGCGATCATTCAATTCAAACAGAGCTGTACAATCAGAGAGGTACAGTGGGTACGGAAAGTATTCAGACCCCTTTACATTTTTCACTCTTTGTTTCATTGCAGCCATTTGCTAAAATCAAAAAGGTTCATTTTATTCTCATTAATGTACACTCAGCACCCCATCTTGACAGAAAAAAAACAGAAATGTAGAAATTTTTGCAAATTTATTAAAAAAGAAAAACTGAAATATCACATGGTCATAAGTATTCAGACCCTTTGCTCAGTATTGAGTAGAAGCACCCTTCTGAGCTAGTACAGCCATGAGTCTTCTTGGGAATGATGCAACAAGTTTTTCACACCTGGATTTGGGGATCCTCTGCCATTCTTCCTTGCAGATCCTCTCAAGTTCTGTCAGGTTAGATGATGAACGTTGGTGGACAGCCATTTTCAGGTCTCTCCAGAGATGTTCAATTGGGTTTAGGTCAGGGCTCTGGCTGGGCCAGTCAAGAATGGTCACAGAGTTGTTCCGAAGCCACTCCTTTGTTATTTTAGCTGTGTGCTTAGGGTCATTGTCTTGTTGGAAGGTGAACCTTCGTCCCAGTCTGAGGTCCTGAGCACTCTGGAAGAGGTTTTCTTCCAGGATATCGCTGTACTTGGCCACATTCATCTTTCCTTCAATTGCAACCAGTCGTCCTGTCCCTGCAGCTGAAAAACACCCCCATAGCATGATGCTGCCACCACCATGTTTCACTGTTGGGATTGTATTGGGCAGGTGATGAGCAGTGCCTGGTTTTCTCCACACATACCGCTTAGAATTAAAGCCAAAAAGTTCAATCTTGGTCTCATCAGACCAGAGAATCTTCTGTCTCATAGTCTGGGAGTCCTTCATGTGTTTTTTTGGCAAACTCTATGCGGGCTTTCATATGTCTTGCACTGAGGAGAGGCTTCCGTCGGGCCACTCTGCCATAAAGCCCCGACTGGTGGAGGGCTGCAGTGATAGTTGACTTTCTGGAACTTTCTTCCATCTCCCTACTGCATCTCTGGAGCTCAGCCACAGTGATCTTTGGGTTCTTCTTTACCTCTCTCACCAAGGCTCTTCTCCCACGATTGCTCAGTTTGGCTGGACGGCCAGGTCTAGGAAGAGTTCTGGTCGTCCCAAACTTCTTCCATTTAAGGATTATGGAGGCCACTGTGCTCTTAGGAACCTTGAGTGTTGCAGAAATTATTTTGTAACCTTGGCCAGATCTGTGCCTTGCCACAATTCTGTCTCTGAGCTCCTTGGGCAGTTCCTTCGACCTCGTGATTCTCATTTGCTCTGACATGCACTGTGAGCTGTAAGGTCTTATATAGACAGGTGTGTGCCTTTCCTAATCAAGTCCAATCCGTTTAATTAAACACAGCTGGACTCCAATGAAGGAGCAGAACCATCTCAAGGAGGATCAGAAGAAATGGACAGCATGTGAGTTAAATATGAGTGTCACAGCAAAGGGTCTGAATACTTATGACCATGTGATATTTCAGTTTTTCTTTTTTAATAAATTTGCAAAAATTTCTACATTTCTGTTTTTTTTTCTGAAAAATGAAAAAGAGTGAAAAATGTAAAGGGGTCTGAATACTTTCCGTACCCACTGTAATTTCAGCTTCTGCAGGGTTCTACGTCTGTTCCTCTTATTTTTAAAATACATTACCTGATTGTCTCTGGATCCATTTAGTTCTCAGTCACTCTGGTACCTTGTTTTGTGTATCGGTTATCTCCTCAACCGACATATGAGCTGAGGGTCATGTACGGTGGCCCTGAAGGTCAACTGCACAATATTTCATGATTGCATTAAACATTTCAGCAGAGGACAAAAACATTTCAATGAATGCGAAAATATTTTATGAAAAACGAATAAGCAAACAAAACATTTCACGTTCTGGGGAAAATATATCACCTTGTGCGAAAAATATTTCATAAACCCAAAGGATTGTAGGACTTCACTGCCAGTTTGTGATTGGACTAGATCAGTGCTTCCAAAAGTGTGGGCCGCGGCCCCCTGAAGGGCTGTGTGGGTACTGCAGGTGGGCTGCGAAAAGTCCTCCAGCAAGTACAAAAATAAAAGAAATATCACAATAATGATGATTTACCATGAGTCGACCCATTAAGTGATTAGTAAGGCTACCTATCTATCTATCTATCTATCTATCTATCTATCTTCCCATAATATCATGTTGTCATGTCAAATAATTTACCCTAACTGAAAGTGATAGCTGTAGTCATAACTTTTATTTCGGGCCCTGGAGTAATTTAGTATTTCAAAGTGGGCCGTGACAGTCTTAAGTTTGGGAAAGGCTTGACTAGATGAGACCAGTTGACCCTCAGGGCCACCGTACTCATGGATATTGTAGATTATAAACAGAGGAACTAGAAAAGAGTTAGACACTTAAAGCTAATCGTTATAGAATAAAGATTAGATTTTATGAGAACGATATTCAAGAGATTCTCCTTTCTATGATAAAGCTTCTGTGAGGAGTTTTTGGATGGTAATAAAACATGGATGTCTTTTTATGAGCTAAAACGAAAGAGACCTTCAGGAATCAGATGGATATTTTCTTTAAAGTTATTTGTAATGTCTGTCACGACGAGGCAATAACCAGCGCACAGACGAAAGAGCAATCAACACTTTCTGTGGAGGAGATGAATGCTGACTGATACATCTGACTGTTAGAAAGCACGATGAGGTACAAGATCAGCAAATAAATAAGAGGTGGTGCTTTGTCTGCAGAGGGAACCAAAATGGACACAACATCAAAGTTCCTAACAGACGCTTTAATAACAGTAAACACGGTGATGCAGATAGTTCCACTGTGGCCTCACGATAAATGATTTTTTTTTACCTACTGGCCAGCTACTGGAAGTTTCTGAAGCCTGAATGTGTTCAGCATGATCTGCAAGTAAGCAGGGGAAGATTATTTATGTAGAAGAGACGTCACAAAGTGCTTCACAATAAGAGATTGTATCACAAAGAACATAAGAAAGACATATACAGATTAAACAACGGGAACTCAAAACTAATGGGTCTTCAGCTGCTTTTTAAATATGTCCACATTCTCTACATGTCTCAGTTCCAGTGGATGAACGATCCTAAGTTTAGGAGCTACAACCTCAAAATCATTTTTGAGTCTGGTATGATGAACAACCAAACCCTGAACTTCAGAGTCATGCTGGAGTTTAACAGCCTCATCAGCTCTTTGAAGCAGAAGGCTTTACAGCATTTCAAAGACATGCACGTTCCAGCTGCTCAAAGTTGGATTGTGAGTTTGCATGGTTGTCTGTCTCCTTGTGTCAGTCCTGTGACTGTCTGAAGACTTTTCCAGGGTTTCCCTAATCAAATCCTGACAACCATAAATATCCATTTGCAACATGGGGAGAAAGTTTTCAAACTCTCTTTAGCAATTATCAAGTCGTTTATTCATTCGAGTTTGTCAAAAATAAATTCTAAACCATATTTGCTTTCTAGCAGAATCAACCATTTTTCTAGAATTGCACTTTCGGATTACGGACACAAACATTGGCTTGTTTGTGTCCGTAATCCTAGCACACATCTCGATGTACCGTGTTTCATGTTTCTGGTGTTGCTGTACTGTAACTCCATTTTCATTGCATTCATGTTCACTGTTCTGCAGGATCACCTTTTCACAAGAAGGGCTTCCAGTTGGTTTTTTGCACACAAAATAACTCCCTAGTGTTAAACAACCCCCCCTCCCCCCCTCCCCTTTGTTGGTTGAATGAATGATTTCTTGAGCACAGTGGCAAAATGGGAGAGAGAGAGAACTCAGGAAGTGGAATCTAAAATTAAAACTTTCCAGACGGAATCATCTCTGCAGAAAAAAACTAACTTTGCAACTATCGGCTCTGTTGATATCCATCCACATCATCCAAAGTTATCCCCCATCCCAATTTAAACTCATATCTGTGTACCTAGTTTTACTTTCATGCAGGGGAACTGTAGTGGATTTACCCACTGTACTGGTCTATCCACTGCACTCAGGGACTCATACATAAAACAACATGTAGAATACAGACTGAAAGTGTACGTACAAATGAAACCAGAATGGCAGGTGCCAAAAATAGGATGTATAAAACCACTTGCAATGTTCTATTATAAATCACAATCCACCTTGAAAGGTGTGCTTGTGGACCGGCCTCATATTCCTCCCCGCACATGATCATATGTAACCTTACAAGGTCGATGCAAATCACCTTGTGAAAGAAAATACATACAAATGAGCCAGCAGATCAAAGGGTTCCTAGCTGTGAATTATGGTGACAGTGAGGAAGAAGAAATATAACTTATAATAAAATGGAGATGCTAGAGGGAGGTGAGAGAGATTGTTTTGTTTTGGTGCCTGCAGCAGAGGGAAAGCAGGCTTCTTTTTATGCATGAGCTATTAATAAATGAGACCTGTGTAAGATTTGAGGGCGTATGTTTGCTCTGGTCTGAATCATGGACCAATTTCTTACATTGTTGCATAATTAGGTTTTGTGTTCACACAGGGGCATTTACAAGCAGACCAAAATGTGTGATGCATAAGGAGAATGCTCTCTGATTGGTCAGAATTTCTTGCAGAAGAAAACCTGAACTTCACAAAGATAAGTTGCCTCCTGTCTGGCTGCGGCTGCTCCAAAGACACTTAACAATTTCTAAATGAACCGACAACTAAACGGATTGATGTTGGCATCAACTCCAGTCCTCTGTGTTTATATTGTTTGCATTTATCACTGCGGGAAGACGATACAGTTTGAAAATGAAAGTTCAGGAGAAGGCGCCCAGGTAACTCCTGAAAAATGACCTGCTAACACATGTTCAGAAATGATGACAAGAGAAGGGCCCACAGTGATTGCTTCCTGCCGTTTGGTTGAATCAGATGTTTTTACACCAAATGAACCGCACCGAAGTCCGAATAAAGGGGAACAAGACCCACCTTTTCAATCAAACCCTCGTGCTGTTGTTTGGTCCGCACAAGAGGTCGATTGACAGCTTTCACACCTGCACAAATGAACCACACTAACTTAGCAAATGGTTTTATTTTTAACCGAACCAAACGGGTTAGGTGTGAAAACACCCTGAGTCTGCATGGTTCAAGGTTTTTGCTTAAAAAATGTGTTAAATGAATGGCATTAGTTGCAAAGCCTGGCTGCACATACGATTAGCATTCATCTAGCCTTTACTTATATAACATGTTTCAATAATGTATTAATTAGAACAGGAACAGAAGGGCAGCAGCTTTTCTCCTGTGATGTTTCTTTAAAGGCACATACACACCAACATGCTTCTGCCTGCCCTGGCACATTGGCTTCACAAAGTCATTGCAGCTTTCTGGAAGGAGCTGAATGAGCTTTGGTGACGTCCCCGAGGCTGCAGAGAGAGGACAGAAACAAACTACTCACAGCCAAAATTCAAAATACGGTAATGGCTGCCAAACGTAAACGTGGCACTTACAGCTGGCTGCAGAGAACACTGGCTGGAAGTGAGGCATGTGGCCATGTCTCTTTTATGACTAATACCCAAGGCTGGATCTGGAAATGTGTTTCTCAAATACTTACTTGAGCTCCAACGGTCAAGGAAAGAGTTAGTAAGCAGTAAACAAAAGGTTATATTTATATCAAGCTGAAGGCATCTTAGAGCCGACAGTGTTTCCCTTTCCTGGACTTCTTAAGGTAAGACAACAGTCAAAATAAAGATGGACAGTTTCATATCTGGATGTAAAGGAAGAATGTGCAAATATTTTGATCCAGTAGATGTCGCCCTTGAGCACCAGTATGAAACCAAAACAAGCTACAGTTTGGCCACACCTCCTCCATACTGAAGCCTCCACTCTCCTCCAGAGACACACCTCCAATCCCCCCTCCCCTTGAGTTCACATGAAGTTCTGCGCAAGCAGCAGCAGCGGACAAAATTGTCCTTGTCTCGAGCTGCAATCACCTGTGACCTGCATTGTTGTGTTAGCGGGCTAATGTTAGCGCTCTTTAGTTAGCTTGTAGCTTCATATTGCACATAAATTGACACAGAATGAGCATGATCTAAAGACACTTACATGACATCCAAATAATCAGTGAGTATGTTCTTCTTCTTCTCTCTAGTTCTTGACTAAAACAGTTTTTATACACAAGGGGAGGAGCCGGCCGTCCCGTTCATGTAAACATGGCGCTGACAACAACACAGCCGGCAGGACTCGAGCTTCTCACTCATTGTAGACAGTCATGACTCAGAGACACATTTACACAGGATAGTCTTGACTTCTGCTGTATTTATGTGTCTTATGTAAAACATTCTTCCTTTAACAGAAGTTTAATAAAAAAACAACTTGCATCTTGCTTGGTGTATCCACTTCTTTCTTCCTGATTGCAGCAGGGTTAAAGGTCGACTCCCAGCTGGATCCTTCATGAATCTCGTCACTTTATCGCAGTGTTCAGTCTTTGGGGAAAACAGTCTCTGCCTCCCTTGGTCAACACTTCCTCAGTCAAATATTCCTGTGCTTAAAAGATGCATTTAACCTGTCTGATTACAATGTGGAGTTGAAAGGTATTTTTTGATTGATGGTAGAATTGACGAAGAGTTTGTGAAGAGGTTTAAAATAAAGAGGTTCATCCTCAGGGAGCAGGAGTGACCTCACAATGTTTTATAACAGTCGACACTGATCATTCCTGGCATGAGTAATTCTATAGCAGGTTATGATTTCAGTGGAGGAAAGACCAAGACGGTCACTGCAAACATGCCTATTCATCCTCAGGGTCTAGTTTTTGAAAGAATAATGATCTGAATTTGGAAATCCACTTTTCTTTTTGTGTTGCTCTCCAGGATCACTCACTTCTGTCCTGGTTTTAAAAAAAATAGATTGGATCATGATTTTATTTTGGGCCAAAGTTTTCCTAATCTGCCTCAAGTTTTACAGAACACAAACTGGATAAAAATCCAGATTTGATTACCTGATCGTATCTGATTGATCCTTTTCCTTTTAAACAACCTGTCACCAAGATTTGATCGAATCTGATATCTTTAATCATCAGATTAATTTTAAACCACTGGGCCCTGAAGACGGTGAATATCCACAGCTATTAATTCAGGGTTTCTGGTTGATTTTTGTAACATGTCCTCAACTCATGTAGTCAAATCACACTACTGTAGGTCTCACAAAGATGGAAACCTTTAGGCAGCAGAAATACTTGAATGAATTAGGCAACGGTTAAAGTTCAACGTTTGTGTTAAAAAAAACAACTAAAAGTTGAGTTTTTGTATCACATGGAGATCAAACCGCTGGGAGGAAGAAGCTAGTCTCGACCCCTAAAGCAGACTTCAGTTCTTTCTACTCCCTCACTCGTACCAGTGGCTACGAGCGTCTAATAATGCAGTGTGTGTTTACAGTGGAGTTTGTTGAAAGCCTGCTATGTGTCATGAAGAAGCTTAAGGACACCTTGTGTGGATGTTTGAGAGGCCAAGGGGCATGACAAAGCACCAATATCAGACAGTCTGGGGTATAGAAGCGATTAGTGATCAGAATTCAAATGATAAAGCTAATTTGAAAATTCAAATGCATTAACAGAAATTCTTTTTAACTTTCAGAATATGAGTGTATTATTTGACTCAAAAATAAAATTATGAATAATTTATCTAATTTGAATTTTAGTTTTCAACTTTAAAAATGCACATTCTTTGACTAAATTAAAATGAGGAAGAAAATGACATTTGCTTTTTCATTTTCAAAAAATACCCCGCTAAATCTGTATCATAATTCAAATGAAAAAGCTCATTTTAAAATGAAAATACAGTAACAGAAACACGTTTTAATTTTCAGATTATAGGTGCATTATTTGACCTATATTTAAAATGAATATTCAGTCACTCCAGCTCCCAGGCAGGTGAACGTAATGTTTACAGTCTATGAGGCGAGCGGGCAGAACGCGCAGTACGATGGGTGGCGGGGTCCATACTTCCATACTGGGGTTGTCACAATCTCACAATTCAAAATGTTGGTATCTTACTGAGTAAACACCAAACCTCTGTATCCAATACTGGGACATTTCTTGTCTTAATTATTAAAAAATTACAACCAACTCCTGCAAATGGTCGAAATTGCACAAACATGTTTGCAACATTTCAATGTTTCCTGACAATTTTGATGGATTCATTCCTCTCCTACTCACCTGTTTTATGATATGTAGTTTTTTAAATGTTTTGGTTTTTGGACATTTTTGGACCTTTATTTGAAAGGACTGATGTACACAGACAGGAAATGTGGGGATAGAGAGAGTGGGGGATGACATGCATCTAACAGCGTCAGGATTGGGAGTCGAACCTGCGACCAGAGCAGCGAGGACCGTAGCCTCTTTAATGGGGGCACCTGCCTAAAAACCCTATAGATAACCCAGCAACTCTAAATAAAGTTTCTGAACGCTTCAGTACTCTTCAATACTGTGAAAAAATAATAGAGATTTATGTCGTTTTCAAAAAGTTTGTGCAGTTCTAGAAAGAAATGTTGGGTCTGTGCCTGGACCAACTTGACCTATCCCTGTGAGTAATGGCCTTCTACTCGTTTACATATGGACGAAAAGTCAGATGGATGAGGCGGACTCCTACAGATTTCCCTGAGGATGTTTGTCATGTCACATTTGGGCGCATCGGGCGACCTTGTCCCTGACATTGACTCGAGGCCTGCAGACAGCGCCTGTGTGCCTGTGAAGCATACTACTGAACTTGGCAGTTAGTGAACAGATTACGAGGAGATTGCAGATCATTGTCAGGCCCGTACTGGCCTTAGTCATCAGACATGCTGTGCTGTCAGAAAGGAGAGCAGCTGGTGAGGTAAAGCGACAGTGATGCGTCGTGAGGTTCCGCTGCTCGCTCGCTGAGGTCCGGCTCTCTCTCTCAGCGTGCAGACTGATCAGTTGTGGCATCGTTTCTGCCTGGATGATGCACAGTGCTCTCTGCAGAAAGGAGCACAGCATGTTTCCACGTCTGGAGATACATTGTTATTTGTCTTGTGAATGTCAAACCCTGGCAGCTGTAGTTTGACTGTTTGCTATCCCAGCATCCCTTGCAGAAACAAGGGGCCGTGTCCCAGGATGGGCTCATTTCACAATGCATCATGACAAATTGTTTTCTCTGAACACTACGCTGTAGTGATTTTTGATCAGTGAAGTGGTGTTCTTGTGCTTCCTGTTGCAATCAGTAGTTCCTCAGATGGACAAAGCAGATTTATCCTGCATTCATGTGCTCCTCTTTTTACTGTTCTCCGTCTTTTAGTCTTAAGCTGGATACCCCGTACAATGCAAAAACTCCCTGAGGATGTTTGTCATATCACATTGGGGGCGAATTAAGTTTTTTAAATTTCCAATTTCTAGACAAAAATATCTCTGTACTTATTATAAAACACATCCCCCTTACAAGTCCAGCTCATCTTACTTAAAGGCTATCTATTATACTCACTTTCACCGTTAATTTTCTCAGTCTGGGAAATGTGTATCTCAAAAACCTCCTTATTTATCTGGTATCAACAAAGTCCCTCATTTCAGTATCTGCCTGAAACCGTTCATTCCCCCCCCCCCCCCCCCCCCCCCCCCCCACGAGCCCACGACTGGCCAACTCAGTTGCAGGGAAAGTTAAGCGAGCATCCGAGTTGGTGTTTCCTTAAAACAGGGCTGGGCGTGTCCTGCATCTTTACTCCATGCTCTGCTCTAATAGGTCGGTAGAAACTGATGTCCAGATCTGGCCAAGATTCGGCCTTGTGAATTCAATGTGTGTTTTTGGAGTTTTTGGAGTTTTTGCAGTGTACAAGATAATCAGCTGATTTTTGAGCCTGTGTCTCCCGTCAAGTCTCTGGCTGTTCTCGAAGGAAATCTGTCAGTGTGTGATGTGCTGTGTTAGTCATATCGGCCTATACACACTGTAGGCACAAAATAGTTCAATCTCTCATTATTTGTCTTCATTTGTGGGATCTTATTTTTCAACATCTTTTAAAAAAATTATATATTTTTTTCATGTGGGGAAGGCAACATGAACGCTACAAAGACGACCTCTTGTGTTTCATTCATCAAACTTATCTAGGTACTCTAAGGTGACTGTAGTTAGCAGTTTCAGCTTGATACCATGTCACATATAAGCAATATGTTTTTATTTCATTGGAGCTCATAAAATCACACCTCACTCTGAACTTGTCACTTTGAGGTCTTTAAAAGTTGCACACTGTGTTGTGGTCGTATTCTCCGAGTTGTGTTTTGTCTCTAATGAGGGGGTGTCGATTTGTTAACAGGGCAGCCTTGATGAATACATCTGACTCAGTGTTTCCACTCCGGCACGTATTCGCACGAGTTCTGTCTGCTGTGTGTTTTAATGACACATCATCTGATAGAAGACACCGTCCCAGAGGCCGTGGAAAGCTCGCTGCTGCCAGAATCAATCAATAGCTTCAGCACACAAGCAATAAGCAGCCCATCAGCTGTTAATGAAAATGTGCACATCCCCTTCAGCACCATCAACAGCTATGTCTGCATTACACTGACAGCAGCTAATACGATTATGTGGCAGTCAATGGATCTTTTAGCTTTGCCTATTATTGGTTATCTAATCCAACTGGAAATAAGTTGGAAACGGACCTGTGAATGCTTGAAGAGGCTTCACAAGATTATTTATGATATGATGAAAGTGATCCTGCAGAATACACATGGACTGTAGACCCTGTGGCTTCAGATGTTTTGGTCAAAGTGTGGTTATCAAAGCTTTACAGTCAGTGCCAGTTGATGACAGTCGCCATTAGTTGGCTTTCTACGAGCTGGTTAAATGGTGCATTCATGTGGTGTCGGACACATCGGAAAAACGAGTTTCCGAGTTGTGAAATGCACATGAACACCTGCTCAAGTCGGAACAACAAGTCGGAAACTCGGAAAATAATTAGGTGCCCGACTTGACGTCAGAAACATGTTTTCTTTTTTTCATATATTTTTTTAAATTCACATATTGCACATCAACTTTTTGCTTAAATATAACTTGTAACAGAGACATTCACACATCTTCTTCACAGCATCAACGCTGTTTTTTTTTGTGCTGTTGTTACAACATTCAGACTTTCTGAACTGAAATGATGTGAACACACTGAAGTCGGAAGAACGTCTTCCCAACTCGAAAACTTGGACCATCTGAGCAGCACATGAATGCAGCATCATGTTGACCTTTACTCTAAAGAGTAGGGGCCCGTGTCCACAGACGACGGTTTTAGAGCTTGCAGCACCCTCGTTCAATACAAAACCAATTAACATAGTTCAGTGTTTTCAGTGCTCAGCGTCCTGAGCGCTACAACACTCTTTGCATTTTGTCGCTGCGCTCACAGGTCTCTAAACTCTCTATTAAAAATAGTTCAACTTTTGGGACAGCACGTGGCCATATAGTTATCTGATCATGTCGGGTTTCAACTGTTAGTGAGGTCATGTTTCTGCAGTGTCACTAAGCTGTGATAAAATCTTCACTAAATATTCTGCTAGATTGGTTAATATGTAGAAAACTTTATGATTTGTTTGGTCAAATGAAAAGCCAACCAAGTGGTTCAAAACGGAGTCTCCATAAAAGCCTTCAGTCCCTCTAACAAAGCCGTCACACTCTCTCTTTCTGTTCTTCCTTCTTGGCTGTGGCAGTCGTTCCTCGTGTCCTTGTGCTCACTGCTGTAGGAACCTTGACTTTCACTGAATCGCCACTTTCTACCTTTATGCGAGTGCATACCGAGGTTGGCATGGAAACAGAGGGAGGGAGAGAGAGGAAGCTGTGTTGGTTTGGTAACAGCAAGAGAGTCAATTTTGACCTGGGCTGACAATTTCCCTCATAACAGATCTATTTAGAATGAACAAATAGTCTACCTGACATCAATAACTGGAGGATTAGTCCATATGTTATATTTCAGAAAACAGGGAGAGTGTCTTTTACAGTTCTTACCACTTGCTTGAGACATGTCCTATTTTACCTGAGACAAGCTATCTTAAAAAATCAAAACGACAGCAACACTGCAGAAGCACCAGGAGTCACATACACACCCATTCAGAAAAAGCCTGTTTTTTACAGCAGAAATGAACATGTTTACTGCCTGGTTCAACAAACAACATAGGTCTGATTAGCTCATTGCATACATTACCTGAACAATTAGAGCTGACACTT
Source organism: Labrus mixtus (assembly GCF_963584025.1). Classification (NCBI taxonomy): domain Eukaryota; kingdom Metazoa; phylum Chordata; class Actinopteri; order Labriformes; family Labridae; genus Labrus; species Labrus mixtus. The sequence goes on along the minus strand of NC_083629.1, from coordinate 5,878,045 downwards.
TGGCTAAGCTAAACGAGGCTAAAAAAGCTTCACTAAGGCAGCAGGGTTTGGTCATTACAGGTGGCACGTTCCTCGTCCCGTGGAGACCTTAAATGAGATTTGTGAGTGATGGAAGTTTTCTGATTGATGTTGAAGCACTGCTGCCTGCAGTTTGAGGTTGTTGTTTTTTCCTGATCAGAAGTTGAAGTGTGCTGCAGAAGGACTGCGCCGTTACCTCAGCTCACTTTTCTTTCGGGATGTCTTCCAGGCTGAACCCAGAGATTGAAGAATTAGGTCAGGCAGGAGCTCGCTGCAGTGGGGTCAGCTTGGCATCGATGCTCTGCTGTGCCGCTTTGTTTGTTTGCTGCGCTGAAATCAGGACGGGAGAACTAGAGATGCAGCAGATCTCTCCACATTTTAGAGAGAGACTGTGGCTGCAATGTGAAGAGATTTTCCACATTAATGAAGGAGGTGCAAAGGACAAACTAAGGGCATTAGAGGCATGTTCTCCTGTCGCGCCTGTGTGCAGTGCAGTGCAGTGTGGTGTGGTGGTGCAGCAGCGTTGCAGCTCTTCCTCCCCTACTTTAGCACAGCTCGCATATGCATCATGTATTCAGCTCACGTTAAGGTTGCTCTGCCTCGGAAACACAGACGTGCCACACCGACGGGTGCTGAGGGGATCAGCTGCTTCTAATAATAGCCTCTTAGAGAGTCTTCATCCCCAACGGGACTGTTACCCACCCACCCACACGCAACAAACAAACACCTACAAACACACGCTCGCAAAGGTTGTCCTTTCTGTCTCCCAGCTCTAAGAGAAGGGATGTTACCTCCAGGTAATTAGTGGACACTTACAGTTAGGGGATTGATTAAATGATCTATTTGATCGCTCAGTGATTGCTGCAGAGCTACGGCCCATGCTTCCATCTTACAAAGCAGATATTTGCGATGTAAGAAATCAAGTTATTCTGAATATAACAAAATTACAGGTGACTAAAACAAGACTTTGGGGATGTTTACTAACCTTACAGTAATGTCCTGTACTTACATAGCTTGAACGTTTAAAAAAAAGCTGAGTGTCGATGAAACCTCACAGAGCAAACTAAGCAAGAGGGGGGGGGGGGGGGGGGGGTATGGGGTGACAAACAGCCTGGAGAAGGTGTTGTCTTTTTCATATTTCCAGCTGTGGAGCACAAAACGTGCTCCGCATCCTGCGACTGAAATGGGTCACAAATAGAGGCTGGTGAGGCAACACTCTGTTTTAGATTGGCCGGAAGGGTCTGATGAAATAAAGAGGGAACTTTTCTCATCCTGGTTTAGCAGGTCAAAAAAAGTTTAGTTGATGTTAATTATTTAGTTTTCCTCACAAGGCTAGAGATAAACTTTCTCCTCACATTCATTAACACATGACGGCTGCCGGCGTCGGCTGTGCACGTCCACAAAAATGATTGCAAGATGCAGTATGCACATGACCGGAAGGGGCAGTGTAGAGGCAGAGGGGACGTGACAGAGTTAACACAAGAGGGGCAACAATGGCAGAACGTATTTAAGACAAAAAGGTAGATAAAGGGCCTGATTCACTGACATTTTTGAATATTCCTTTATTTACAAACATGCATATGGGACAGGTTACATCCTGCACTGCTGGTAGCAGACATACTGCCTGAAGTCTCTGGTGCGCCCTCTAGAGGTATACTCCAGTAAGACACAAGTATGTAAACAGTTATGTTTATGAGGCAGCTGACCTAGATTCAGTGTAAAAGGTAAAATCCATCAAATGTTAGATGAAGACATTAAGAGGCGCTGTATTTTCCAGCACTTGCGACACTTGGAACCAGACAAGCCCAGTGCATGTAAGCACAGAATCATTGTAAGAAACAGAGACATGCAAAGAGCCAGAAAAAAAAAATCCTGAAAGTCTCAGAGAGCTGTATCACTACAGCTTTTAATGACATTAATGTCTGGGAGCATTCAGCAGGAAGTCAGCCAGAGAAGGACTTAAACGAGCTATTTTCAGACTCATGAATCATCGCTCCCCTCCCTGAATTGTTTAGCAATTCAAATTTTCAAAATTGTTTAATGAAGTGAAACAAACAAACAAAATTCTGACTGAGCAACATTTTTAGCATGAGCCCCCATTGAGCATGTTTAATATGAATAGATGAGGGACAAACTTGGAACCTGTTTATTGTTTTCTTTGAATCTGAGTTGTTGTTTTGTTTTGGATGGTGTTGCATCAAAAAACGTTTTGCCTCAAAGTGAAGATGTATTTCACCGTGTAGCGCCCAAAACTACGATGGTGAATGTAACATGTTTGATCTGGAGTGAACCTGAACTCTTTGTTGCATTTCATGACAAACTTTCAAACAGTTTAAGAGACACTGGTCTGCTCTCAGGGGGGTAAGTTAATATTTCTGTGGTGTTGGAGTCCTCTAGATTAGTCTTGGTCTCAAGACCGGTCTCGAGACTACTTTTTTTAAAGGTCTCAGTCTCGTCTTGGACTGGATGGACTCCGCATTTTAAAACAAGACCGGTCAAGACCACCACTGACCGGTTTCTTTCTCGTGTCATTACGGTTAATACAAGGAAAACGCCTCGTTTGGTTTCCCCGCCCGGTTACGGCCACAACCTTCCCGGTGTTGCAGTCTAAGTGAGTGAAACGCCCCCTAAACACAAGATGAAGATTTTTCAGTGATATTTATGGTCTTGGTCTTCACTTGGTCTCTATCCCTAAATGTCTTGGTCTCGGGGCACTCTGGTCTCGGACATGTCCTGATCTCGGTTTGTGTGGTCTTGACTACAACACTATCTGTACCACAACAATTCCTAGTGATGATAGAAACCTGATGGTATACAAAATTTCCATCAAGGTGACGGCTGCATGGTTTCTACTTAATGTCATCGTATCTTAAGACTTCCTGGTGGTCTTCAGATTGAAATGTACTCTTCAGTTTGGGTTTTTAAATTGACCTATGATAACAATAATCAACTTTTTGTGTAGCAACTTTTATTTAAAAAATGCAACCCAAAGTGTTTAACAACAATGAGGATATTTAACTATTTCATCAGATGTAAATTAAATTAAAGAAGGATACCGTGCCGTATTATTAAGCTAGAAACTAACAACCAAACACATTTCTATAAGTGGAAAAAAAAAGCAATAAAAAAAATCAAATGCAGCATGACTTAAGATAGGGAATTTAAACCCATTTTATAGAAGTGAAATGAAAACAAAGATCAAGATTAGATACATGGAATGCATAACATAAGATGAATAAATCGAACGCAGTTGATACAAACATGTTTGCGATACTATGATGCAAAAGTTAAAGATGTAAAACATTGCAAAGCAATGTCAGAGCTAACGGCTAAAGTGAAGTAACACATTCAGAGCCGAATGCTCAAGTTGATGCATTTAGCAAATACAGCAGCAGAGGTTGTCTAGAGGCTGAAAACAAGCCTTGTTTCTGTCTTTGTGCTGTTTTATGACCACAGAGGAAAAGCTTTCAGATGTGCCTGGAGTACATGTTTTTTTTTTCTCTGTTTTTTTTCCAGAAAGTTTGTTTCCCCCTGGCTTGTTGGGAAATGCACAATAAGCATCTTTACAAACTGCAACGAATGCTGAAAGTCAGAGAGCTGTGAGTGGAATCTTAACAGCAGCTCTGCACCTCAGATTGGCTCGATAGAGGAGCAGTGTGCAGCTTTCTCCTGCAGCGCTCTGCAAAGGTTACCTGCAGTCAACTGAAGCATGTCGATGAGTTGTTCATCTGAACGCCTGCAAGGCTTTAAAGAGGTTTTTAAAATTCTACAAACCAACGAAGCCATTTCTGTATTAATGCTTAGGTTATTATTTATGCTCTGTTTCTCTTTTTTTCATTTTGCAGTGGCAGATTTCAAAGCACTGCAGCCTTACTGCATGCATAATAATCAGCCCTGTTAATTCTGCACCTGTTTTTTTCCGCCTGTATGACTACAGATTATTAACACACCACCCACAAATGTTCAGTTTACAAACGGAGGGTGTCATTGGTCCAGGGACGTGATGATGATGGAATGTTGTGAGAAGCTGCAAATGAAACGATTGACTCAGATGCTAATAAAGGTTTTTAGCATGACTACAGTATGATAGCGAAACTAATCTCGCTAAATTGTGAGCACAATATCTTATATGTTTCTGCTGATTTCACAGTTCATTACTACTAAACTCAGCTACATCTATAAAGCAGAACATTCAATGATTGTAATCTTGACTTTCATCAGACTGTGCAGTGACCTCTCTTCCATCCACCCTCCTGCTTTCTGACTTTTTTTTCCCAGAAGTATGATGATGACGTTATCCTCTGCATTTTGACCTGCATGTATCAGATGGAATCGGTTGTGTTGCTTAATATAAACTGATTGTGTTGTTTAAAAATAGCTCAGTTTCCTTAAGGCTCACACAGCCGAGGATGTTTTTCTATCACAAGTCACGACTTAGAGCACACCTAAAGTAGAGATCTTCAAAGCCCCTTATGAACCAATACGCAGTCTGAGATCCTCTGGCAGAGCCCTGCTGGCTGTTCCAAAGTCCAGGCTAAAAACTAAAGGGGACAGGGCCTTTGCTGTTAGAGCCCCCAGACTGTGGAACAGCTTGCCAGAGGAGATCAGACTTGCAGATTCTGTCCGTTGTTTTACATCCCTACTCAAGACATTCTTTTATAAAAAATGCTTTCACTCTGTGATTTTGGTAATTCGTTCTTATTTTTATTTTATTAGTCTGATTTTGTTGTCTGCTTGTTTACTCTCTGCCTGTTGCTTTAATTGTCTCTTTGCTTTTATTTTCTGTTGTAAAGCACTTTGTTACTTGTATAGAAAAGTGCTATACAAATAAAGTATTATTATTATTAAAGGTGCAACATGACGGATCTGAACCTGAATGGACCAGGGTTAAAGATCTGATAGAGCCATTGACTGTATATGCATATGGACAACGCGTCACCTTCCCTTGATAAAAAAGTGAAGCCAAAATACCCATGTGACGGGCACTGACATAATGCACTTGTGGAGTATTTTGGGGCCAAGACATGCGGATATTGGAACAAAGCTGGCTGGTGGAGCTGCGACATTAACGACCTCTCAAAAAAGTGCACTCCACAGCAGAACAGATTCTTGATCCGGTTTAGAGGAGGCACGGTTATGGAAAGTTCAACGAGTGCTTTGTTGGTTTCATTCTCTGACCATCCCTCCTCGACTCTGATCATCAGGTTGAGAAAGCTGCAAGGAGCCACATTTGTCAACGGAGCTGTCAATCATGATGTTACATCCGCTCTTTTTTTGCATCAAATAACTAATTAAAACAAATCTACTTAGCAAAGGGAATTCTTTAAATCAATCATCATGATGAGAATTAACTATCACAATAGACTTAGTCGTAGTATTTCTACTAAGGTTTATTTTAGGACTTTTAATGTCTTTATTTAGAGATAGAACAGTGAATAGAGTCAGAAATCAGTTAGCGAGAGAGTGGGGGAAAGAAGCCAGAGGACTATAGTCGCCATTCATGGGGCGTGCTCACTAACCACTAGGCTATCGGCGCCCCAGCAAGAAGTTAATTTGCCGTGTGTTTTAACAGTTTGACTCATGTCCCATCTGTTACCATGGAGGAGGCGAGGTTTATCACCTTTACTGCAGCCAGTCAGCAGGGGGAGCACTGAATCTTTTGGCTTCACTTCCAGGCAACTGATCCTTTGTCCATCTAAATACAAATTAATATGATTCATGCAAATATGATATATTGTGAAAAGAACTGTCGTGAAATAAAAGTATAAAATATACAAATTACAGATATTTCAAATCTGTTGGGGCACGTTCCTTCTCCCCGGTGTGAATTGGCCTCTTTCATCATAAACACAAGCATTGTATTTGTTATGCTAATTTCATGCTACTGGTAGTGCATATCAATACTTCATGCTTCTATTTTTAAAATCATGGAGTTGTTTGACCGAGCATCATCGACAGTTTGCGAATCATTTGTCATAATTATTGGATGTGCTGTGATGTAGCATGTGGTGCAGAAGACAGCTGTCAGATTTCTGAAGTCAGAAAAGTGGAAGGAGAGGTTTCACAGTCGTGGTAAAACTCCCTGGAAATTATATTCTTCTGCCATATTAAATGAGCTGTCAAAAACTTTGTGATTGGATGCAGAGGTGTTAGAGAAGGAGGGGTCGGGGTGGCGTTTAGGGGTGGGTGGATTTGCTGACCGCAGGCCTGCAGCTTGCTCAGGCTGATGTGGTGACAGGAGCCACTGAAGGACAGGTGAAGGAGGCCGCTCGGCTCTCTGAGGAGTTGTGAAGAGAATTGGAACGAGTGACAGTGAGTGTTCTGGCTGCTTAATAAGAAGTGACGTTACACAACATAATCCACCTCAGCAGTCTGCGCTGCGGCTGGAACGAGTTATCTTTGAGGAGAAGGGACACACTGCTCAGAAAGCTGTGGCTCTCTGCCCTCTGACAGGCCAGACTCAATCATGGAGCTCAGCGCGAGTACACTACTGTTCAAGCACTGTCACACAGCAACAATGACACACACACACACACACAGTCTTACTGCTAAATACTTTCAACGCAAAACATGATCTTTAAAGACCTGTCAGGCCCTGACAGAGATGATGAATGGGAGCCAATCATGTAAGAAGGATACATTTTGTCCAAACTAAATCTACAAAACAAGCAATCTCACATTATTCATGGTATTTGAAAAGCATTACCATTGCCTCAAATAGGGTGTGTTTTTCCCTAAAGACCTCCATCTTTCTTTTCACCCCTGCACCATCTGTGACTTTAGCCGCTTTCACACATGCACCCCTGGTCCGCCTGCCTCTAAAATCTTCTTGAGTGTCTCATTCACACATGTCTCTCTGAGGCAAGACAAAAAGTAAAAGACAATGTGGAAGTCAAAGATGGTGGATGAAGAAACAGTCCGACACCATGATGAAAGTTTTTTGCCTTTTTATCAATTCTGCGTGTTATTGGTCATAATCATAGAAACAATGAAAGATTGGACGAGAACATACTGGTGAGCGGCTGTTTGCATTCACACATGAAGCTCACCACAAACATTTTTGTTGAGTCAAAGTTTGTCTTCAGGTTTTCTGCTAAAAAGTGCTTCTCTTCTCAGAGACATGTCATTGTTTCACCCAAGAGATCAGGATCCTTTCCCGTGTATTAATTGACTTATTGTGTTTAACCCACAATGATAATTTATTTAAGCTCAGATGGTGGGGTGTTATGATAACCATGTCTTAATAATAATAATCTTCAAATTTAGAACTTAAACAATCATGGTTTGGTTTAAAAAGTAAAGTGAGCTAAGATGTTTGGTTTCACACTTGACAAATAGAATCCCTGGATGAAAGTCCTTTGCTTATTGTTATTTATCCTGCTGGGTCAAAGCCAAGCAGCAACCTCCAGTGTTAATAATGAAGCCTTTTTGCTTCATGTGCAACAAAACTGCAGTTCCTCAAATGTCCACTTGGGGCATGCTTAGTGCCCCCTATCAGGTCCTTTATTTATATACTAATTCTTACAGCAAAAAATACACATTTTGACATCCTCAATAGCTAATTTCTTTATCATGACGAATCAGTTATAACAAGGCTAAGAGTTATGCATACAATGGCATATTCGAGGGCATGATTGAGGTGCCTGACAGGTGTTGTAAGTGTTTGTCAGGAGGCTAACGTCTTACCTTAACTCCACTTCTTTGTCTGTTTCTATATCGATCAAAAGTTATGTTCAGATAGCATCTCCAATATTAGGATCGCTGTCATTTGACATCAAAATATCTCTTCAGAAACCAATGGGTGATGTCACTGAGACGACGTCCATATTTAACACAGTTTCAGGTCACAGCACAGGACAGCGTTATTAGATGTAATTAAGGGGGGGGGGGGGATGTGGGTGGTGCAGTGTAGAAAAGAATCACAACAACCAAAAGCCTATAAGACATTTCATGAGAACAGCCTATACTCTCAAAAAAACCTTTCGCGAGGGAAAGTTTCCAAAGGATGAAAATGTGGTAGTATCACAGTTGTGTATTGTTGTCCTGATGAGAGTTATATATTTAGTTATATAGGGTATGTGCTATTTATATGGATGCCTTTTTCTTCTTCTTTTGTCTCAGGTGTTTTTGCAACCGTCCAAATTATTCACTGTGGACAAAATATTCATATCACTCCTACACTGAGTCGACACATCCAGCTGGTGAACAGCAGATTCTGTTACTTCCACGGCTTTATTGGCTGCTACAGCCAAAGAGAGCGATTCAAATGTGTAGTTCTTTACATCTGCATCCCAGCAAACCCCAGTTATTTAATAATTTATGGCAGTTATTACTTCATCAATAACCATTCAGTGTTATTACATCCTGTAAATGCCTCCCTATGGAGTACTTTTAATTGTTTCTGGCGGAGATCACCTTTCCCGCACGGATCATATTGCACACCCACGCACGAGGTATTTACCTGAAAACTGGCCAGCACTGGCTGGACGACGTGCTGAAACCTAAAGCTTCTCAATGCACTCGTCTAACTTTATGTGAAAAACATTGCGGACTCAGGAGTAGGATGCCAATATTTCTGACCATGTCTTGGATTACAGGGTGTCTTTTGAATTTGTCCTTATTAAAAGATTACACAATAAACTTCTGTGTGACTTTTTATGTGAAAGACATCCTAAGATGGCCTCAAAAATGTTTGATCCAACCTCCTTTATGTGGGTTATTTGCACATCACCTTTTGTGCACAATCCTGACAAAGCATGCATTTTTACTTTTTTAAATCTATGTAATTATTTAGCATTTTCAGAAGCCTTTGTAACAGCTAATGGTAGTTTAATCAACACTAAATGTTATAATTACTGTGGTAAATAATATTACAGCCAGCGTGTGCCCTGCCAGACAAAGTGAAACTGCTGCACATGGGAGACAGATGGACAGGCGCTCTGCTGTAGTCGTGTGTCATGCTAGTTTGTGTCCATCCAAGAAATCTTGGCAGTGCCATCGAATATTTATGGGTTGTGTTTAACTGACGGAACATAATGATATGGCAAACAGGCAAGCATGTGCGAATAATTCAAGCCAAAAATTAGCTTTGTTTTTGGTCTCAACACACCTTAGGTCATGCCCTTACATACATCCTTTAATACAATTATGTAGTGACCACTTACACAGGACTTATTAGTGGCTTAAGTCCATGTTTCATATGACCAGGTCTGCAGTGGTCCATGGCCTATCCTCCATGTACGAACTCTGGCCGGCTTCAACAAATTAGGGGATGACTGCTGACTATTATCGCCTAATGCCCTTTCTATTAAAAAGAACCCCATTTCAAAACACCAAACGCTCCCTTTAAAGTCAGCTTTATCAGTTTTCTTTGTTTAGCCCTAAATGTTTTGGCAAATCCATTGATTGATATGATTAGTGAACACAGAGAACATGGTTGGGACAGTATTCACTATGTGGCAGAATGAGGTACAGCCGTAACTGCATAAAACATGGACGTAATCTCAGTGAGATCCCCCAGTGCTTTTCTGAACAGCCATTCTGAAGCCAAACAGAGGCGACTGCAGTCCAGAAACGGGCAAAGAGGTGGAGCTGAGGCGGGCCGTAAGCCTCCTGGCAAACAGCTACAACACTAATGTCTGTCAGTCAACTTAGCTCCAACCCTAATTTAATCCAACCCTAACCCTCTATCAAATTTAAAACAGATTAAAAATGTCAAACCCCGTCTAGTCTAGCAAAAAGTCGTTTTTGGACTGGGCTGAAAACATGACCCAAGTACTGAGCCTTGGGGAACCCAACAATTCATTATAACGCAATCTCAATACTATTTTTAGAGATCCGTCCGTGGTTAGGCCAAAATATACTTTAGCTCTACATTTGGTAAAGTAACCATTAAAAGATAAGAATGTGTCTTCATTACGGATACACAACTTTAAGGAAACGAGATCTAGGCCTTATTTTTGATTTGCTGACCTTATTCTGTGTCATTCCTGCAGGACTACACCATCACCATGTACTTCCAGCAGTCCTGGAGAGACAAGCGCCTCTCCTACACCGGTATCCCTCTCAACCTTACCCTGGACAACCGGGTAGCAGACCAGCTGTGGGTCCCTGACACATACTTCATCAATGACAAGAAGTCCTTCGTCCATGGAGTGACCGTGAAAAACCGAATGATCAGACTGCACCCTGATGGAACTGTGCTCTATGGTCTCAGGTGAGAGATGACTCTTTTTAATGCTGCCCTTACACCTACCAACTTTTCAAGTGATTTCAAAGTTGCAGACAGATTTTTAAAGTCTGAATAAAATCACGAGAGTCTTGCTGGAGTTGGCTCCAGTGATTGCGGCCGTTTTGATCCACTACCTTGCTTTCTCAGCCTATTTCTCAGCCTGCTCTGTTTGTGTGTTTGTTGGACCCCCTGTACCATATATTCGCCTTTGCAATATTCCAAAGAGGCTCACTGATGCAGAATACATCCATATGTTGTTGTGCAGAAATGTTTTTATTTAGCCTCTACTTCGGGGACAGTCAGGGCCAGAGGCGTCATGTTTTTTCCACACATCTGTTATATCTGTACATCTGAACATCTATGCATCGTTCACATTCTTGGCAAGAAGTATCACATACACATTATATACATTAATGGAGACGAGATGAACAGTAAAGAAAGAGTGAATAGACTTGAGCTTGTATAGCGCCTTTGTAGTCTTCTGACTACTCAAAGCATTTTTTACACTGTAGGTCACACTCACCCATTCACACCACAATCACACAATGATGGCAGAGGCTGCTATGTAAAGTGTCCATCAGTTTTAAACGTCTACATTCACACTCTCCTGAGCCAGCAGGGGGAGCAGCAGGGACTGGGGATCAAACCCCTGACCAACTTATTTGAGAAGAGGCACACACTGGCACGACGTGATGAAACCAAAAGCTTCTGAATGCACTTGTTTCACTTTGTGGAAACAGGAGGAATCAGGAGTAGGACGCTATTATTGCTGACCATGTCTTGCATTGCAGGATGTCTTGGTGAGTCATCCTCGGAAAAAAAAATACACCATACACCTCTGTGTGATGCCTTATGTGAAATATGTCCTAAGATATCCTTTAAAATGTTTGATCCAACCTCATTGTTTGGGGTCATTTGCACATCACCTTTTGTGGATTCCGACAAAGCATGAATTTGTACTTTAAAAAAATCTATGTCAGTATTAAGCTATTCCAGCAGTAATTGGACAACCAACTGTATGAGCCACAGCTGCCCCAGAAAGAAGCAGAATTACAACACAAGAACTACACATCCTACTTTTTATATTCAGTATTGAAATCTATATCTTATTTGGATTGATTTTAGACATAAAATTAAATGAGTGATACCTGATGTATAGAAAGGAATACATATGTGTAGTTCACATAACCTCACACTCCATGTATTACTTACATGCAGTTTTACATGTTTTAACCATTTTCAACTTACAGAAAATCTCGATGTATATAGACCCATTTGTATTCATGTGGTTGGTTATAGGTGCTATTCTTTTTAGCTCACCTATGCATATAATACTAGGTCTTTAGGTGCTAGGTCTCTTTATTTGTTAAGCTTTGTTATGTAATAAATTCAGGCAAGTACATTTAAAGCAACAAAAATAATGTCAAATTCCTTGCATCTGTCAAAAGACATAGCTAGTAGATTTTGATGTGAAATTAGCACTCATCACAAAGCCCGTCAGTTCAAGTAAAGTAGGAACTCTGTGTTGCGTAATTAACAGAAAATAAGATTAATGTCCTAATTTCAAGCAATAAAATCTCTAGATTAATAATTTCATGAATGGTTACTTCACATCTTGAAGCTGATGGGCCCTTCAAAAGAGTGGCTCTACTCTGCACACAGTGTGTGTGTGTGTGTGTGTGTGTGTGTGTGTGTGTGTGTGTGTGTGTGTGTGAGAGAGAGAGAGAGAGAGAGAGAGTAGGTGCTTTCTGGTTCTGTTTTCTCAATACCAACAAATCCAAAATAGAAAAATACTTTTTTCCATGTTTGCATACAAAAACCTCTGCAGATCTCCATAAGTAGCATCTGATTAGCATGGAGAGCATTCCTCAAAGGCTTCCTTCAGAGGGTAAGTGTTGCTCTGTCTGTGTCTCCTCTGGTGCTTCGAGGGAGAACCAGCTGGTAAATCATTTATGAAGCCTCTCCTGGTGCAGTGTACACACACACACGCTCGGCCGTGCCCTCTGCAGCAGAGCGGAGCGACGATGAACCAAGCTGCGTGGAGTTAACTGAGGAAACTGTGGGCCAGTCACTGTCAATAATTCAGACCTCTGAGTTCAAAGGCATTCTGTGCTTCAGCGTGAGAGAGAAGTGATGACTTGACAGTTTTCAGATGAGAGATTTTTTTTTTTAGCTCTGAGGCAAAGCTGCACATTTTAATAAGGTGCTATGGAATATATCAAAGCATGGATCAGCATCAAAATCTGACATTAAGAATCACTGTAACACACAGCTGCTGTCAGGGTTTCAGTGTTTATAGTGTCAGATAAAATGTTGTGTGTGATTTTATTTAGAGTTTCTATGTTCTACTCGTGTTCTCTTTGATTTTTTCCCTCACAAACCCAAGTGAACTGTTGAAGTTAAATAAGTTATTGACAGGTCCAAATTAAAAAAAAATAAATCAACTAACCCAAATGACGATTTGAAATCTCATTAAAGGCACAGTATGTAGATTCCGACGCCAGGGGTCTCTCAATCGAACAATAACAAAAGATGAAGTTGAAGCTGCCGGGGAATCATGGGAGTTCTTTTTTAATAGAATCTTAGTAAGGTGCAATTGTTTTCCCAATAGCAGATATATCCGATAGTGTGACATAGTTTGTATACTGTGTATATATATATAATATATAATAGTTCACTCTGACGTCACATGGTCACTATCAGCATCATCTTTTGCGAATAAGACATGTTTGCTTTAAGGCTCATTTTCATATACAAGGATAATATTGCCCTGAATAAATGCATAATGGAACATTTAAATACACACAAACAGCTTTGGCACAGAGACGCCGCTTGCTTTGTTTGCCTATAACCAGTAGATTTGTTGGCACAGGACACATGACACATCAAATATCTCTGATGCCCTCCAGTAAAGGAATCAGAGTTAACGATTTCAAAGTAATCATTTTGGTTGATAAATCAAGCTGTCTGTCAAACACTGCTGCCCATGTTTTTACGCATGAAAAAATTAAGCGTCAGAATAATGGAAATGTTCCCTTTTTTATACATCGTAAACCCTGTATTCTTTTTAAATATATCCGTTTTGGATAATTCATAACTACTCACTTCCTTGTCTCAAGACTTGATTTTGTGTTAGGAATGTAAGCCACAAAGTCCCACCATGTGTCCTCTGATTATCCTTTCCATTTGTTCATGTTTGGTAAACATGCACAGTGTGTGTTAACAGGTTTGGCTTGCTTTGGGTTGCACCATCATTGGTGCAGGATTTGGTGATGGTGTGGCAGGTGGTTGAGCAGCAGGCCTCTGACAGTTGACCAGTACAGGAAAAGAACCAACATGGTAAGCATGGAAACATTTCTTTTAGAGGAAGACACTGCGGTGACTGTGAATCATGTTGTACACAGCAGCTGCCACAGGTACAGCATGATTTACAGTAAGACACAGTGCTGAGGGCAATACAGCATGATCCTTAGTTTTCCATTTGAAGTCCAGATGAGGGAAGAAATAAGTCAAACAGATGAAGATATGTAGATATGTAAAGATATTCAGATGCACTTCATCTGAAAATATTGGGATTAGTTGCCCTTTAAATTTAGTAAAGTTTATTTGAATTTACAGTTGGTTGTCTTCTTTTAGTTTACTTCCTTTTTGCAGTGTTTGAGGTATAACCTGTGCCATTACTCAGAGGCTGACAGCACAGTTTGCAGTTAAACTCTGCATTCACACAGAGCAGGTCAAACAACAGAGGCGTGTTAAGCTGCCATTCATTCACTGTCAGGTCAACCTCCCAATAGCAGACAGATTCCTCCCACAACAAGTCTTCATCAGGTCTTCCAGCAGGGTGACTGAAGTTAATTATCTTTACATCTTATACATCAATCTGGCCCTGTTTGTGGTAGATTTCTGAATGAGTGTTGTAAGTAAATATAACACAAGAAGGACCCAAATGTCGGAACAGATCAGGTGCACCAATCTGCACAAATTTTGTGTCGACTACTGGTTCTCAACAGATGAACTAACTGAGCCCCGATGTGAGACACACAAGAGCAAGACAGAGAGAGAGCAGTATCCAAGGACTGACCCGGAGTGCTTTCTATTTATGTCCAAAACCAGGAGAGAGCATGTTGAAAAGGACAGAGAGCAGCGGCTAGATTTGTCAAAAAACAACACTAGCTGGCCCTGTCTGCATGGCTGAGTGAACACAGGCCCTGGAGGCTGTCCTCACCATTCTCTGTGTCCTCAGAGGTAAACACATACAGCATGAGGGCCTTAAAGGGTTTGAAAATTTGTAATAATAAAGAATACAGTTTATATTTGGCATATATTATATGTGAAGAAGCCTATATGGCCTCAAACGGGGCACCGCATGTGTCACAAATACTTTAATTCGGACGACAGTTAAGGTGGAGTTATTGCACTCACTCGTAATTGTCTGAAACAATCAGTATCTAACACTGAATTAAATACTTTACTTTAAGTACTTACAATGATTCAACTGTAAACAGACTATTGAGTCTGGGAAGTTTTGTCTGATCTTGATTATTTCCCTTGTTACAATAGCTGTTGCTGTCTGCATTTCTTTCTCTGACCTGGCGCTTTGAGTTGTGTTCAACAGTATGTGAGGAAGACTGGTCTTATCCATACTGAAATTTTTTCCAAATCAGTACAACATCTGGGTATTTTTGGCATACAGAAGATTTTGTGTTTGCATACTTCATACTGCATTTCCCCAAAATCAGTACATACTACTAATATAGTAGATGGTTTCAGAAAAAAAAACAGCCATTGTCTTTATTGACTTATGCCACATCAGACTTAAGTATTTACCTCGAGTAACTTGCAGTAATTGGTCTGCAGGATCCATATAAAAAAAGAGTGAGTGACATTGAATAGTCCGCATCACATCTGTCACACTTTTTTTGTTTCCAGAAAGGCAAAGCTTGGTGCACACACAAAACAGCTGCCTTTCTGTCTCTCCTTTCTCTCCTTCAGGTTTTCCTTGTTCCATCTTGCTTATTTGACTCCCCCCTCCTCTTATTCTTTCTTCCCTTTTCAATACTGCCCTTGGATTTTCATTCCACAGACGAGGCCGTTTCCAGATTGAAAGAAAACATTAAAGTGATGAAAATGCAAAAAGCGGGCAGAAAACTGTCAGTCCTTTTTATGGCATTATTGTCAGTTTGATAGTCGGGTATCCATCGGCGTCGTATAACTCATGACGTAGCAGATTTCTTTCTGCACTATTCTATTATCATGTCAGTCCTTGTCATTACTAGTTATTGTCAGTGTTCAAAATGATTTTCTGCTGAGAAATATTCATGAAAAGACTCGGGTCAAGGCAACCTCTGCAACTGAAAAATAGGCCGATGTAGAAGTGCCAAAACTGCAGTCCCTCAAACAGCCACTGGAGGATGGATACAAAAGCAAGTGGACCAAACAGAATAGTATGGGGCTTATTAAATGCGTATGAAAACAAAACTGAAAGGGGTAAGTACACTTTGTTGTATATCTCATAAGTACAAAAGTAGTCTGCTATAAAGTATTAATAATATTTTTCACGATCACATGACAAATCAGACATATACAAGGTGTTTCTCATGATCAGCTCACTTAGTTTCATATATGTCGATATCTTATCCCAAACATTATCGGCTCTGGGGCAAGCTAGGTGTCCAGTATACATTACCATGGTGTTTTACCCTGGAAAGAAGTGAACCACCTCTGTAGCCCTGAAAACCCAGAGTTAACTCTCAAGTTATCCCAAATTACTAATAAATCATGTTTGGTATTGCAAGCCCTAGAACCCAGTCTGATGACTATTGGGTCAGATCAATGCTAAGAGTTCTCAGATGGACATAAATAAATCACCTTTCCACTTCTTTTTGACTTTAAATGTAATCGCTCCCTTCTAAAAATAGCTTTCCTTTTGGTCTAAAAAACCCTTACACTTCATAGGTCCTGTCAGTCTGATGTCTTCATCTAACATGAGTGATCTGCTCTCAGGTTTGCAGCGGATACAATAACTGCTGCCACTCAATATATCATTGGATTAAAAAAAAAAAAAGGTGAATGGGGTAAAATCAGCATAACTTTCTTTATTTCTTTCTGTTTCCTCAGCCCTGATATATTTTTTAAGCTTTCAGCTTCTTTTCTCAGAGTTTATGAGGGAGCTGGAAAGATTCTTCTTCCACAGAAGCACACTGCAGAATCATTAGCCCCTGAAGGTTCCCACAATTATTCATCCAGTGTGTTCCCTGCTGACACAAAGCTATATTTAGGTTTGCCAAAATGACCTCACCGCTGTCTGGCACATACACATTTTGGATGTTCGTGGCTCAGTGTCTCGGTTTGGCATTAAAAGACGTGTAACACATACATGGTCTGTTTGTTTATAATGCACAGCACAGACGCAGCAGACCTGTTTTCCTGTTGTTTCTGTGGCTGCTGGAGGACGGCTGTCCTCAATAACAAAAAAAGATAAAAGATGACAGAGCAGCTAAGTTTAGTCTGTGCCGCTGGGCCTGTGCTGAAGCACTGTTTATAAAGCTGCTTGTCATGGCTCAGTATATGGGCCTTCATGTGAGGGAGGCTCACAAAGAGAGTGAATAGCCATGGAGTTGGGGAGGAGTCCATAAGCAGAGTCCAGAATGTTGTGCTACATCGCTGTGAAGATTTACACACACACATTGACACTGATTTTCAATGCAAGAGTATGAATACAATAACATTTTTGTAAGATACAGGTTTTTACATATTTTATAGCACTGCAAATCTAAATGTGTATGTTATCACTATCTATAACTGACATTTATGAAGACATGGCCCTTTTCATTTTAAAGTCTGGCCCAAACTAAAAGGTCTATTCTTCATGTGAGAGACCCCACACATGACAACAAATAATGTAAATCCTCAAATAGGCTATAACGTTAGTCAATTAGGAGCTGAGCCTCCTATTACATCTGAGGGCTTGGCCCGCACAAACAAACAAGGGCCGGCCTCCTTTTTCAAACCGGTGTTATCAAGGGTGAACATGAGCATATTAATTCAAGTTTTCATGCTTTTTAAGAGTCTATTTTAAACGCCGTTGTTTTCTTGCCCTTACTGTAGCGATCGTCACACGTGATACCACTCAGCCAATCAAAGGCTTTACTCAGACCAGGCATTACAAGTGAACAGAAACACCCGGAGGAGTCAGCAGACAGCAAATCTCAGAAACACAATGTGAGAAGCTAAGTGAGTCAGAGAGAAGTAGACATCATGTGCTGCTCTACAATTAGAAAAGAAGGCAGCATAGAAAGAGATTTTCATCAAGAATGGGCAGACTCTCACATGTTCATTTTCCCCACGGGCAAAGGATATTGGTTATATAAAGGCCTGCCTCCTTATACAAGCCCGCTTCATATAAAGGCCTGGTACCTCCTGCAGTGGGAGTAAATAAAGACCCTGGTCATAAGCAAAGTCCTGATTTTTTGTTCTAAAGAATATCCTGTCTAATTTTCCTGTGGTGTGAGGTGATGTAATAGGTGAATGGTTAGAAGATCCAATTGTATCCTAATTTGCCGAAAGGGGGCATATCGCCACTGTGGAGGAGTCGGACATACTTCTGTCACCGACTACTCAAAGCGCTTTTACACTGCATGTCACACCTACCACACACTGATGGTAGTGATCGCTATGCAGTATCATCCATCAGAAGTAACTAATCCCATTCATACACCGCCGCCAAAGCAGCGGGAGCAAATCGGCCTAATCGAGCTGCAGTTCGACTTCACTATGCATGTAAAAGAAGAAGGTAATTGAGGATTTGGCCCACCATGGGCCGTGAAATCATCGACAATGTTCCACATGTCTGTTTCAACAGACAAATAAGAGATCTCCAATTGCAATCCCCACACCAAACCCTACATTTTGTATGCCTGAATGCAGGACATGTTGTCTTTGCTAAACGATACATTTTGACCACTGGATGGGGTGATATGGCGCATTCATAACTTCTCAGAGCTCTAATAGAAGCTAAAATGTAAGTTGCAATCTTACTGTAGTCATAAATAAATCATATAGAGCATGTGCCTCCAACAGAACTCTGACAGGACGAATCACCATCAAGTCCTGTGAAGTTTGGCTCAAGAAATGACCGGCCAATCTGGATCTTCTTGACCAATCTGATGGCCTTAAAATCTTTATAGACGCCAGAGCAAATTCATCATGCGTTATTTGATAAACTGAATGAAAATTTAAAACGCTTCATCTCCAGAGTCGGCTGTGATGGTTTCCATTTTTATCACACATAAAATAAAAGAGAAACTGAAGAGTAGAAAGCAATTTGTGGCTCTTTTTTGATCTTTTTTTAGGTATATGCGTGACTGTGTCTTTGAGTCGGACTCCATTTTTATAAGATTCAAACAAGAAAACACGGTTGGTCCATTGAAGACCTAATGATAGCTGTTCCAGAGTGGGAGAGCTGCAGCATCCTGCAGTCTCTCCTGACAGGTCACAGAGCTGACACTCTCTATTTTTACTGACTGTCCACTCGCTCTGCACCTATTTTATAATTCATCCAGTGCTCCCTAATGCGTTCAGCGTGTCTTAGACGTGCATGGACAGCCCCCAGAATATTCAAGAAGGTAAGAAAATAATGAATATTCATGTCCTGAGGGGCTTTTTACGTCCTGACACTGAAGATGTGAGAACAGCTGGACACACACTCTCCGCAGAGTGGAAAAAAGGAAGATCCAGGAGGAGCATTAGTGGGGTTTTTATTGGCTTTCAAAGTCACACTTGTCATCCCTTTGCCAGAAAAGGTTTGCTTACATGCACTTATTTCACATCATATTAAGTTACGATAAAAAAAAATAAAAAATTATGTTAATTTCTGCACCAATGAGCTCTGCAAAACCATGATAGGAAGTCAAATAGTCACATTTAGCACCGGAACTAACTCCTTATGAATACTGTACTGCAGATATATTGAATATTCTAGGAAAACCAATTTACAATGTCAGAGTAACCTCACCCACTGAATCGATGTCAATTAACCTCAATCTTATGTTGTTGTTGCATATTTCACGTAAAGTAATGAGATACAAATGCGTTTAATGTTTCTTTAATCGTTTTGGTGTATTTGAATTGGAAAGTAACTTCGTACATTACTAGTTACCTGCAAATAGTAGTGGCGTTACAGTGACGAGTAACTTAGTAATGCGTTATTCCCAACACTGATAGCAACTGCCCTCTACAGGTTGAAACCCGGCTACTGCAATACTGCAATTTTCCATTGGCTGATCTGGTGGCAGCTTTCATCTCTAAACCCAATAAAAACTACATCAACCAAAGTGGTTGCCGTGAATTATAGTGTTTGCAAAGTTCATAAAGAGGGCTATTTGTTTAAAAACGTTAACGCCATAACATTTAGGGAGAGCGTGGGCGTAGCACAGAAAGCTCAGCTCAAAAGACCACTGCCGCGGTTACTTGTAATTGCTCGCCCTTCTAAAAACAGGGCAAGAAAGGACAGACAGAAGCAGAGAAGGCTGCGACCAGAAAGAGTTTATATAAGCAAGAGGACACAACAGAGCAAACATTCACAAAGCTTTTAAAAAGTAATGGCACAGCTGAGGGAGTGAAAGGGTCTGAAATCTGACGTCATGGGTGCTATCTTGTTGTTGCCTTGCCTCTTTACAGTTTTCATACTTAATCAGAACATACACAAAAGAGCAAAGAAGAACAGACTGGAGCCAATGTAGCCATTAAATAATGTTTGCGGACACCGTACCGTTCACCTGCTTACGATTTAGGGACATGCACCGATCGCAGGGAATAAACATCCCCACGAACTCGCACTCGCTCCTGATTATATCCTGCTGCGTTCTCACATCAACTCACTCTGACTTTCTGCAGAAAGAAATACTAGGAGGCTAGCAGGAGAAACTCCGGATGAACTCTGAGAGAAAAAAAAAGTTGCCTGTTTGCATTCACACATACAGCTCACCCCGAAACCTTTAGGAGCTTTTCAGGAGTTTCTGCAGGTGTTAAAGCACTACCAGTATCTGAGGTCTCACACTAGGCAATCTGTACCGTGCCTAAGCATGCTTTACCCCTAAAGTCAAGTTTGTTTGACTAGTGTGAGTGCTCCGATCTGTGCTCAAGCACAGTACACTTCCTTGGCCCTGGCACGCTTGGAAGACGTGTGCTTTGGCACGGTACAGTTCATGCACGAGCACAAGCACGGGTACACAACGAGGACATCCTTCTTTATGGAGATATCCCGGATTGTGGATGACAATCCGGGATTGACTCAACATGACTCACAATAAGCCACAAATTCAGTAAAGTAGCTGTCATGTTCTCTGTATGGATGTGGACTCGACTACAGTTCCTTTAATTTATTTTTATTTTCGGGTCTGTCTGTCTTTTAAACAGCACGCTTCATAATTACGTAAGTACACCATTCATGTGTTGTATTATGACGTTATGTACAAGAGGTAACCGTGCTCAGGCCCGGTTAGTCCTGGAGCAGTGTGAGTGCAGGTCAGCGGGGGAATGGGGAGGGGGGACAATCATGCTTAAGCACGTTACAGGACAACTGGGCCAAGTGTGAGTGCGCCCTGAAAGAGTATATGAGGTGCACAGTGATTGTTTCCAATGCTGCCAGATTTACAGTTTAAATGATTTTAACTGCAAGTCAGATAGAAAAACTGCTCTCCTATAACCCCTATAATATTTATATTTGGGATTACATCATATAAATGTTGCATGCCTGGATAGTTTACATGATTTTCTGGCACAAGATTTAACTGTATTTGCTGTGCTAAACAAATGATTTCCATTGCTGACCCTTTGACTGTAAAACAAACCAATAAACATCTGTACCAGCCTGTAAGCAGAGCGCACTTCTGTAGCAGGACGAACTGAAGGACCAGATTCTCTCACTCAGGCCAAGAACTGTGACTGAAACCAAACGACTCAATCAATAATTCTCGTGCTAAATTTCCAGACCAAAGTGTCTCCTCCCTCAGATGTAAGACTTCAAAGGGGGAGGACATGAGTTTTGCCCACTTGCCTGGATTTTAGTGTTAATTCTTAATTACTCATAGTTGTAATTAAGATTAAACACGAGGCCTTTCAAAGGGAGGCGAGCTGCAGTCATGACTCCAGCAGTGCAGAGGCAATTATGGGAAAGAAACAGATAGTTCAGTTCCAGGCTAGATGTAAAAGGATTTGTGTGACTGAAGGCTGAGTAGGTAGGACGTCTGCTGTGTGAGGGCTGGAACATATTGTTCATTCTTTAATAAAGTGAGTTTTCTCAGGCATCAGAAAAAATAAATGCTTTGCTCTTTTGTAACATGAATGCTGGATCTGTTACGGAGGGAACTGAATTTTCAATTTGTGCATATTAACAATGAGCTTAGCTGGGAGTTGAGTTATGTAAGGTAATAGTGCTTTAGAGATGGATAGATATAACCTATTCTTACTTTCAAGTTACCAAATGCAGCAGCTGAGTCAGCAGCCCTAGACTTCGATATCCGACCATGTAGGAACACTTCAGCTTCACCTTTGCTCTGTCTGGGTTTGGTTGACAAGTTAGCTAAAATATAAACAGCATTGAGTACAGGGGAACAGTTAGAGGGGGAGACAAAAATAAGATCATTTCCAAATTGCAAGATCCCCAAGCGGAAAAAAATTCACATACGTATTTTGTAACCACGAGTATTTTCTTTCTCCAGATCTCAATTTCTTGATCTCATATACCCCTGCTGACAATGCAGGATCTTCACCCAGGAGACAAGGGTTCAAGACCCAAGAGAAATCAAAAGTAATCACTCATGGTTCCAGCCCACCCCATGATGCATTTATTGACCTTAATCATGTCTGAGCAGAAATGAAAGACGCGACCTGGGATGAGAATGTGTTTGAGGTGTCTGAGTATTTGACAATACTCTCTTTTGTTTCTTTCAGGATCACAACAACAGCCGCCTGCATGATGGACCTGCGCAGATACCCGCTGGACGAGCAGAACTGCACCCTGGAAATAGAGAGCTGTGAGTGGTACTGAGTTTGTCTTTGTGTTTGTGAGTGAATTAGCGATAAAAGCCACATAGCAAAGTTTGTACAAATACTCTAAAAGGGTCTCACACCTTCAGATTGGTTCAGTATGTATGCACCAAGTGAAACAAGTAAATCACTGGTGCTTGTTTTGGATCTAACTGAAATCCTCCATCAAGGAGATCTCTAAAAAAAATATCCTGTGTTAATTTAATATTTTTTGGTGTGATAACATAGCCTTGACTCTGACTTTCCCACATTGTACAAAACCAAACATTTCAGGTCTTTTATCCCCAAAAGAGAAATAGGTTGGTTTTGCATCATCATCATAATAGACCTTGGTCCATTAATACGCTGAAATGTTGATGTTCATATTAAACTTTGCCATCTCCTGCTGACTGCTGTCGGTGAAACACTTGGACAGCTGTAGCCTCAGTTCTCAGACTTCTCAGCCATACCAGAGCTCATAAAAAACACATTTAACTTTAATCAGCTTTAAATGCAGCTCTTTTGAATCTCTCCACCTCTTGTTCTGGTCCACACACTGCCTCGGGTTATGTGCTTCCCTCCTAAAGACTCTTTGGTCACCGAGGTCAGGCTGCACTTTACGTCAGCTAATGCTAACTGGCATGTCTTGTTCAATCAGACCTGGCTGGAGTGGTTCACTTAAATAATGGATACTACCCACATGCATAGTTAAAGTTCTACACATAATAAATGCATAGAAACTCTCAGAGCTCAGTTTAAGGTGACTGTGTGACAGTCTACTAGTCATGGTCGGACATCTGGATAACACAGTTTTTATAATACACTAACAATTCTATTAGGTGAAAATGTCGACATTTTCTGAAGCCATTTAGGAAATTCTAACATCCTCATTTTGCATCTTGAGATTATTTTTGCAGAATCGTGCCAGCAGTGCCTACATGTACCAGGATGCATTGCACATGTGCAGCCGCTGCCTCGGCCTCTCTCAGCTGCTGCAGGCTATCTGAGACAGACCAGTAAATATCCTCGTCTACCGTCCCTCAGGGCAAATGTTCACGTTATGAGAAGATGCTGGTGCTGAACAGACATCAAATCTTTCTCATACTAATTTCTTTACTAAGAAAGAGAGAAATCGGGTCAGAAAATTGGACCATTCCAAATGCAAAGAAAATTAAATAATTGTCAGTAAGATGGCATCCCTGGCACTTTGGGATATATAGCATTAATATGCCTTTTTGATGGTCCAATTGTATGCGGAAAAAAGGAACAATTCAAGGTACATGTGTCCTATTTCTCGATTCAGAGTCTATAAACAATTTTAAACTAACCCAATATTGTCCTTAAGAGGCCACTGAGGGGTGAACTGGATCTAGTTTGACGCTTGTTAATGCAAGCCCCTGAAACATCTTGAATACTGTCATACCTGACTAAGTATCAGGATGACTATTGGTAGATACGTTTTCTATTGAATCAGCGTTTCTTTTAAGCGTATCAAGAAATTATTACTGGCTGTAATTAAAATATTTTTCAAGGTGAAAGTTCTTTCAAGTGGGAATCACAATACATTATTCCAGGCAGACCATTTTATATTTAATTTTTTCACTACTTATTGAGCTAATTTGAACATTGAAATAGTTGATGCATGCTTTTACCCTTACATTCAGATTTTTTATTTTTGTTTCTAGTACTATTCAGATATTAACTTATTTGGAACTCTAAAAGTCTAGTTTTAAGTATTGTACTTCGAAGAACTGTGCCGGATTCGGTGCAGCAGCAAACTGCGTTAAAATGGATATAACGGCTTAGTTGGTAGAGTCGGTCGTCTCCTAACCAGAAGGTCGAGGGTTCGATACTCAGCTCTTGCAGCTAAATGGCCGATGTGTCATTGGAAGGTCACTTAACCCCAAGTTGTTCCCGCCGCTTAGTCTGCGGTGTGTGAAAGTGTATGAATGGATTAGTTACTTCTGATGGTCACTTCACTCAGCAGCCTCTACCATCAGTGTGTGAATGTGTAGGTGTGACCTGCAGTGTAGAGAGCTTTGAGTAGTCAGAAGACTCTTGTTAAAGTTAAAATGTCAGACACTAATAAAGAGAGGGATATGACATGAACAGGGTTTAAATGATGCTAATGTTGCATTTTTTTCATGTTGCATTCATCAGTTAAGTATTAATACAATGAATAATTAATTATAGAATACGTTTATGCATATAAACTGCACCTTGATCTAATGATTTAGACTCTCGGCTTAAAGTAAACTGTCTTGTTTTAAAATTATCTGTAATATAAAATATATTAATTGGATAAGAAAAAGAAAAAAACAGAGGGCAAAACCGTAATGAAGCCCTTCCAGTAATGAGCAGCAGCTAATTCCCTGAAATCCTGCAGCTGCGTTCAGATAAGATGCAGAATCTGAGGCCAGAGACGAGCTGGCCTAATTAAATTGGTCTAATTACTGACAAGGGCAGCGGGGCCTGTTCCGCTCAGGTCCAGGCTTTAGACATAGCCCAGAGACCTGCCAGAAAAAGTTAAAGGAGGGCTTTATTGTTGTTCCAGTTGAGCCTGTGGGAAGCTGGAAGCAGCAGTTGAACAGAGAAATGAGAGGCCTACTTTCTGCCGTCTCTCACTGATGGTGTAACAAAGATTTCTTGTCTCTTTGGTTCCTCTTCTGGAACAAAGTGCGACATTTCCTTTGAAGAGTGGATGATGTTCCAGACTCTGGACTGGTTTTTTAATTCTGGGACTGCGACAAAGTTAAGGGAAGGAGTTTGGCATGCACATTGGATAACTGTCACTGTTAGCTGTAAAATCCTTTAGCCACATGTGTAACATTAGGATTTATTAGATTATGATTTCATTTTGTTTGTAGTCGGAAAGCCAATGAATTAATTTCAAGAGCAACTGTGAAAAGTTAACCAGATATTTTGGTAAGACCAGAGTGCCTTTACGTCATTCATCGTTCTGTACAGAGTGAAAACACCAAATTCAACCCAGCAGCTCTGAAAGCGCCCTGAATGGTCTGTTCCAGATGTTGATCCTGTTCATACACAGTTAATTTTTGCCCTGATGCCAGATGTTTTTGTCCTTGTGTTTCTGTGGAGATTTTAACATGTTGTCTTCCTCTGCCTCCTTCAGACGGCTACACCACTGATGACATCGAGTTCTACTGGCAGGGAGGGTCTACCGCTGGCTCGGTCACCGGGGTGGAGAACATAGAACTGCCTCAGTTCTCCATTATAGACTACCAGACCCTCTCCAAGAAAGCTGTATTTGCTACCGGTAACACAGTCATACCAGTATCCATTCTCACCGTTTGACCTGAACATTTTAAGTTAAGAAAAGAACACACAATAATGTACAAAGCACAGCGAATATTAAATTGATGCAATTAAAGTTTCATGGATGACACATATCAGATTCACCACTCTGCTGCTGACTCTCTCTGCGTACAGACATCCAGAATATGAGTGGTACTGGCAGTCTGTTTTTTGACCTCCCAGAGGAAAAAAAGTTTTAAACTGTCTGCTTGATGATTTCTTCGCTTTCAGCAAAGTTCACTTTCTGTGCAGCTGTGCAGCTCTTTCTAGTACCATGTGGAGTTTACAATCTTGCTTAGCAGCCAGTAGGGTAGTTGAGTTCTCAGCCTATATGGTAACATTAATAGTTGTAAAGTACAGACCCACAGACCGTTACAGGTTTGTATGAGAGTCACGCTGTTCACCTCCACTGATCACTTGAGTCTTTTCAATCAAACCAGCCCTCAACTTAAACTTCAGTTACCAGCCTTTTCTTTAAATGCAGGATTATGATCCAATGAGGGAGAAAAGCTCTTAAAAGTAGCACTGCAAGTTTGGTCTATGACGCTTTGTATCCCAGGAGACTTTGTTGTGCAGTGAAGCCTCCTCTTTGAAACGATTCGGGTCCAAAACAACATAAACCTCTTCTTGTTTTGGAGAGCGTCAGAGACAAACACAATATGATAGAAATGACAGTCAATCGCCAACCGTGCTGCAAAAGTTGAACTTTTTTCTGTACTGTGAGAGCTGCAACAATAACAGCTGACACCGAGGGCATTTTTGTTCTTAGGACGCTGAGCACTGAAAATGTTTAACTGCATTAGATTTGTTTGGAAAAAAGGTGTCGCCATGGCAAAGTAAGTTGTCAGCGGACACAAGGCCCTCACTGGTCCATGATGCCTCAATCTGTTTGATAGTTTTAAGTCACTGCATGACTCAGCTGTTTTGAATATTTACTCTGGATTCAACACAGTTTTAGTGGAACAAATACACAAGGTAAACATTATGTAACATTTATTATAGTTGTTGTGGACTTTGAACTGCTAAAATGAACTTTCAAAATCCTTTTTGAAAGGCTCTGAGGTGGCCCTGATTAAGTTTTTTTGACCTTCATGTTGGCATCTTTAGAGAACACAAACTCAGGTTATATCAACCAGTTACCCAGTGTTAATGTACCTCTAAAGACAGCTTCCTGTTTAAATTCAGTTTCTAAAAATAGCCTGCTTCTAGCTATGTCTCGTCAACTTGCATAATCCCATACTGTGTCTTTCACAGGTTCTTACCCTCGTCTGTCTCTGAGCTTTAAGCTGAAGAGGAACATCGGATATTTCATCCTGCAAACCTACATGCCCTCCACCCTGATCACCATCCTGTCCTGGGTCTCCTTCTGGATCAATTATGATGCCTCGGCTGCCAGAGTCGCCTTGGGTCAGTGACGTTTTCATTCTTTACAGATTGGAAATCGTGTCTTGTGGTATGGAATTTGGTCATGGTGTTTTATACCATGACTCTTTATGGCCATGATGTCTTTCTTTGGTCGGGGGGTTTGGTCCGACTTATAGACTAAAATATTACAAAACCTTTATGTGGATTGCAATGAGAGATATTTTACAGGAATTATTGTTACTGCTGAGTACAGCATGTTGTTGTAGTTATGATTTGCCACCATATTAGTGAAGAACGATCCTCGTCTACTTGTCTGCAGGTATAACCACGGTGCTGACCATGACCACCATCAATACCCACCTTAGGGAGACTCTACCCAAGATCCCCTATGTCAAGGCCATTGACATTTACCTGATGGGTTGCTTTGTCTTCGTCTTTCTGGCGTTGTTGGAGTACGCCTTCGTCAACTACATCTTTTTTGGGCGAGGTCCGCACCTGCAGAAGAAGGTGGCGGAGAAAGCTGCCAAGACCAACAACGAGAATAAGAGCCGACTGGAGAGCAACAAAGTGCAGGTGGGACAGAGCCTTTGTGAACACTTTGAAAACTTCGGCAGCTATTATAGCCTAAGTCTTACAGACTATCCTAACAGCACGCCAGCGTTATGTATCGCGTCGCGCATAATCGCACGCTGGCTGTCCACACTGCATTTAAATATATAATTATTTTCTCTGTGAATTTCAGTTCCCCTTTCAAACATTATAACATCTGGTGCTTTGTTTTTCAGAGCTGTTGACTCAAATCACAACTCATTGGCTCGTCAATAAATGGCTCGCGGTGAGCCAAAAAAATTATTTTCTCTGGTGTTGTTGACACAAGTCAAAGCACAACCTTTCAATCATGGATGAGGATACTATTTATGCATCGTTATGTCCCCTCTGTACAACCAGCTAACAAGCTCTGTTGAGGGAGAAAACTGAGTGTTAGTGACGTGTAGAGCCCCCTACTTCCTCTTTCTCTGCCCGTCTATGCAAGCGTCAGAGAGAAAAATGGAAACGGGGCTTTGGGGTTAAAACGGTGTGACTCGCTCGCTGCGTCGCTCGCTGCGTCGCTCGCTGCGTCGCTCGCTGCGTCGCTCGCTGCGTCGCTCGCTGCGTCGCTCGCTGGCAGTTACAACACTCCAATAGGAAGCAAAAGCTTCAGGCTGATTTTGTTGAGTCGCGTGCTGTCAGGACAGGCTGGTAGTTTAGACAAAAATGCTTCAAAGTTTTAGTCACATTTTAGGACCCTTTATAGTTTCAGTCTAGTTTAATCAAAGACAAAAACACATGTATTCCAGTTTCAGACAATAACAAGTCATTTAGTCATTGCTTTTAGTCAAAGTGTTTTCTCTCTTCTAACTTATTCAATCAGTCAATCACAGGTATCAAAACGCTGGCAGGTTGTATTGGCTGTTTTTCTCATCTTATAAACGCATAAAAAACCTTAAAACACAGGAAAAACAATATAATGGCAGCACACACACACACACACTTCTACCCTCTCCTGCTTTTAGGTTGACGGACAGATCGGACGCACAGTGGGAGAAATATCATGTATTTTTAATGTCCAACAGCCCACCACTAACATTTTCGTCCCATCTGGTCTCGTTAACGAAAACAAAACAGACCAGTCGTCATCAAAGATCTATTTTTAGCTGGTCAACATCTCATCTTCTTCACGGAAAAATGGTGTTTTACTTACATTTGCCGTCATGTTAAAGTAACACTGTTTGTGAAGTGTTCATGTATGTTTGGTTTATAAGATTTCAGAGCTAATATACGGCGAACAATTCTATCCTATCCTTCGTTCTGCATCTTATCCCATCTCGCCCTGTCCCATTTTTCAAGCCTGACGCAGTTTTGTTACATGGCTGTTTCATAATGAGTCTGGATTTCCCCGAGATTTCTGCCTCTTAAAAGGATGTTTTTTCTTGCCACTGTAACTTTGCTAAAAGTTAGTGCTGGGCTCATGATGGCTTAATGTTGGGTCTTTATATAACAAAGAGTAAGGTCTTTTGTGAAGTGTCTCGAGATAACATTTGTTATGAATTGCCGCTTTACAAATACAGATTGATTGATTGAGAGTGAGGCTGCTATACGCAGGGAGCACGCCTGAGCGGTTGGGGGTTCGGTGCCTTGCTCAAGGGCAACTCAGCAGTACTCAGGAAGTGACCTGGCACCTGCAGCTACCAGACCAACTTCCACATTATGGTCTGCATTGGGACTTAAACCAGAGTGCCCTCCGTTTCCCAACCCCAGTCCCTACAGACTGAGCTACTGCCGGCCCAAAAATGTCCTCTAAGTTAATGATTATTCCAAAATTGAAAATTACAACCCATCCCTTATCCTCCCTAAAGGTTATTGACAGAGTGTCAAGATACTTGGAGATTTAGCCTATACAAATATTTACTGTAGGGCTATCACCATATACATTTTAACACCTAGAAATGTCCTATACACCTATAAAGTCCTACGAAAGTCCTGGACTCCAAACCAGAACAAGCTCTTCTTTTTGTCTGTGATTGAAAGTTGTATGTGCTGGAAACCAACACACTCTTTAAAACGATGTTGAGTGGACTTTGTGGAATAATCCTACTCTACAGATGATATAAAATAGTGAAGAAGAAGGTGCTAAAACATGGCTTATACACCCACAAGATTACTATGAAACAGAAGGGATGTCTGTCTGGCAATACATCTGCATGTAGTAGTCCTCTCCCTGGCTCTCGGGTTGCTAAGCCTAAGAATAAATCATTTCCCTGGGAGATGGGAGGAGTGATAGCCAGAGCCCAGAGGCCTGTGATTTGCAATGCTACCGGCTGGCCTGAGCTACAATCCGGGCAGAGCGCCTAATCAACCCCTGGGCTTAGTAGGACGCAGCAAAGAAAAGCTGTGAAAAGTAAAGTTAGCAACAAACCTCCCCAACAATGATGTATAACTTTAGAGAAGATTTACGCCACTGCTGCAGGAGGCTGGATCTGTGTCAGATGACCTAGATAACCTCTCATTAACACACAGCAGGGTAAGGGCTGACAGTAATTCAAGAGGCAAGGGGCCACAGGGAAAGCTAACGACTTGGCATCAAACGCTGATTATGATTTTGCTGAAAAAGATGTGAAGGCATGGCCATTTAGAGGACCAAAATATTCTGTTTCCCCAAGGATATCGCCCATGCCCCAACTGAAACATATCCACATAACCCTGCTGCTCAACCAACTTTGAAAAACATCACTGTTCACTTTTATTTATTTCAATTAATGCAGCCTTCATATAACCAGGTAAACCTTGTTGGGATAAAAAATCTAATTCCAAAGGCATTTCATTTTAGTCTAGAGGAGTCTTAATCTGACTTTTAGGATGTTGTGGGACTAAGAAAACACATTATGCTTCTTTCAAAGCTTAGTAAGGGAAAGTGTTTTAAGAAGATGTGCTGATGTTTTACCTAAATGGATAGTGGGTCTTTATTACCCGGTTGTTGGTACACAAGCTTAAACTTTTATGTCTATTTAAAGAAACTTAAAAAAACAATTGAATAATGTGTGATAACCTCCTTCCTCAGGTTGATGCTCATGGTAACATCCTACTGACCAACCTAACCAGTGACATGAGCGGAGCAGAAATGATGGGCGCTCTCAACGACCCCCGGGCCACCATGTTCTCCTACGACAGCGCCAGCATACAGTATCGCAAGCCCATGACCAGTCGAGACCTGTACGGACGACCGGCCATCGACCGGCCGATGGGCCACAAGAAGGGCCGGTTGCGAAGGAGGGCCTCGCAGCTAAAAGTCAAGATCCCGGACCTCACGGATGTCAACGCCATAGACAAGTGGTCCCGTGTCGTCTTTCCTATCGCTTTCACCTTCTTCAACCTCGTCTACTGGCTTTACTACGTCCACTAGAGAGGGGAAAGAAAGCCTGTATGGCAGCACTGCTGCTCATTGTGGGTTTTAAAGCTACCTAGGTCTTGTACAGGGATGACTATAGAGGAGCATTCACTCCATTTGTATAAATCCGGTTTTGGAATGAGTAGAACTGGATATCTTTTCAATGTAAATACAATTGAATATATATAATATATATATAATACATACAGAGGTATAATTTATTAAAAATCACTTTTGCTGTACTTATCCACACAGAATAGATATAGATAAAATATTATAAGGATTTTAAGACACAGTAAAGGTTCACAGCTATGTCCAAACTTGCCAAACAGACTTTGGTGACTCCAACATAACCGGCAATGATCTTTGATATGGTCTGTTTCTTTATCTTTACCTTCTGTTATCTCACTTTTTGCATGTGAATGAAAACACACATTTTATTTGCTTATAGGTAATACAAAAAAGAAAAGAAAATGAAGCCCAGTACAGAACAAGAAGATAACTAATAATAATAAAACATTTTTTTACAAGATCTTGAGATTAGAGCTCATTCAGCCAATAAGCAAAAGCCGTACGGTTCAGTTCCATCGTAATGAAGAAGTCCTTCTTTGCTTTAAGCGTCGGTATGTATCATTGTGCTGAAATCCTTTTGCACTGTTATACAAACTCAGTTTTCTTTCTTTTCCTTCAAAAAGAAAAGAGAAGCTTTGCATGGCTCCCTGGGCCCCTCTGTATTATATTCATTATACGGTATGCTTTTAAACAGTCATTGCATTTAAGGTCAGAACAGGGCCAGTGTTAATCGGAACTCCACTCAAGTAGTCAAATTTGTACCTGTGGTATTTCACAACATCTGTGACAATGTACACTGTTAATTAAAAAATGATTTAAAATAAATCAGGTAAAGAATGACCAATGATGTCACCACATGTTCAGACTCACATCCACAAATTTAAGCCCTGATAAAACACGCTGCTGGGGTTGAAACTCCGGGTGTAACAGGCTACTATAATGAACAGTTTTGTCCAGAACTTGAAATTATTCTTCCCCTTGCACAGAGCTTTATCTCACCTTTATTTGTTATATAGCCAGGGGCGTGTCCAGGCTTGTCTGACTAGGGGGGCCCAACTGGGGCACAGACTTATGCAGGGGTGGCCTTAAGGACTAACGCCACTAATCTAATCTACTTTTATGTAACCCAAGAGTCGTAACATATTGGCCTACTTCTTTATGGACTTAAAAACAAAAATGTTCAAAGTCACAATTTAAACTGATCAAAATCCTGATTTCAAACTCCTACACTTTGTCCAACTTAAATAGATAAATTGATTGGCAATGTTTCAGTACTGAAAAATATTGCTTGTTAGTTCATTACAATACAGTGTTATGCACCTGTCTTATAAAATTGATATGCAGCATCTTTATTTACAATTTATAGAGCATAAAATATGCTACATGTAAATGTCAAGAAAACAAAAAAAAGCAATAATCGTAGTGTTAACAAACAAGGCAAATAGCCAATGATAGTTTAGGATTTTTTTTGGTGGCACCTAGGGTGGCCAATCAGATTTCGGGGGGGGGGGGGGGGGGGGGCAATGCCACCCCTGGCTCACCCTTCTAGACACGTCCCTGGGCACAGCTAAAGAATTAGAACAAGGATGTTGTCACTCTTCCTTTTCCGTGGATTTCCTTGGTAATCAGGGGCTGAGGGCCAGTTGTAGAACCTAAGTTGAAATTTAGAGTTCAAACTAGTCTCAAGGATGCAAAAAAACCAGCAACATTGATATGCATAGCACAACCAGTCCTCTGTCAAAAGGAATTTTGAGATTACGTGGATTCCTGGGTAAAACATTTGAGTTGTTAGATGGTGACCACAACAACACTCTGTTAGTCTATTCTACATTATCACACAAGTTCCCACATATTGAATGCCTAGAACAGTTAACCTGATATTTCTTGCAGACAGAGCCCAATTGTTGCATGATTACTTGGGATATAGAAGTAGAGATAATAACTTTTATGTCAGAAAAGTCGGAACATTAATTGTGCAAAACCAGATATGAGTTAAACTTTTGAAACTTGTCCTTTAAAGGTCATGTATTATGCAAAATACACTTCACAATGTTTCTCTAACATTAATATGTGTCTCTAGTCTGTCTACAAACCCCCCAATTATGAGAAAAGTCTATCCTCTCCATCTTTTGCCTGCTCCACTGTTCAGAAAATGTGTGCTCAAACAGGCCGTTTGGAGATTTTCCCTTTGTGACATCACAAAGGGCAGTAACCCCTCCCCCAGGTGGGTGACACTCCCACAGCTAGGTGTTTGTTCTGCCCTCTGAGTCTGCCTTCTCACCATAAACAATAGGGCATAGAGCGAGAAAGCCACCCAAGTCCTTCCAGACAGGGGGCATGGTCAGACACAGCTCATTTACATATTTAAAGGTACAGACACAGAAACAGCCTGTTCTGAGCAGGGCTGAAATAGAGGGGTTTATAGGCATGATCAAATACAGGATCAGAGTGGACTTAGAACAACAAACTTCACAGACATGTTTTGGGGAGCTCTGAGAGTTATTTTAACTAGTTTAAAAGGAGGATAATATGTGACCTTTAAAAACTGTCTTCACAAATGTCCCCGTTTTATATGAAGTAATTTATCTGACAGGAAATGTCGCCAAAACTACAAGACAGGGAAAATAAAAAGACATAAAGGGAAACTACAGATTTCTCAAAGATTCCCCCCTTTTGGACAAACCTATACAAACAACTTGATGGATAAAGTGAACTGCTTGTCTTATCAGGGCTTAAAAACTAAACAGGAAAACAATAGGCTTCTACAGGACATAGAAAAGTAGCATTGTCCTCTCTCCTCATGGCTGAATATTGTGCCTTTACCAAGATTCTCAATATTTTCACAGGGTTAAACTTAACTTCTATCTAGCGAGTAGAATTGAACAACAGGTCATCTTGTACTTTTTTTAGGATTAAGGAGAACCAGAGACAGACGTGGACTCTTAAAGATCTTTTCTGAGGCTCTACAGTACAGTACCATTATCTAAGCGTAGATTGTAGTAAGACATTCCAGCATTATGATGACAATCTTTCGAAAATTCAATGCTGAAAAATAATCTCCTGCAAGGTCTCCGTGATGTAAGTGATGCTGTTTCTGGAGCAGAGAGCGGAAGCAGCGGACAAAACAACAAAAACAAGTCGGCTTTCTTCACAACAAAGGACCCGGAGCAGATGGACACATGAATTCTGTGGACGGGTGAGCTAATGGAAGCCCTGAAAACCCAGTTTGCCCAGCGGCTGTAAAGGGGGGGAGGACGTGTGCTGGACTCGTATTGTGTAAAATTACTGTACAATTTTTTCTCTCATGCTCTATATGTGCTCTCAAGTGGAATGGGGTGTGGGTGTGTTTGCATGTGTGTGTCTTTCTGCTTGCTTACAGGCCAACATAAGACACTGTGCAGGACTGGTTGTATGAATGTGTGTGAGAGTGTGAGTGTGTGTGTGAGAGAGAGAGAGAGAGAGAGAGAGTGTGTGTGTGTGTGTGGGAGAGAGAGAGAGAGAGAGAGAGAGAGAGTATGTGTGTGTGGGAGAGAGAGAGGGAGCGAGAGAGAGAGTGTGTGTGTGGGAGAGAGAGAGGGAGCGAGAGAGAGTGTGTGTATGGGAGAGAGAGAGTGTGTGTGTGTGTGTGTGGGAGAGAGAGAGAGTGTGTGTGTGTGTGTGTGGGAAAGAGAGAGAGTGTGTGTGGGAGCCTATGGATGTGTGTGAAAGGGAGGAAACACAAAATATAAATTCTTTGTGTCAACTTATAGAGACGTCAAAGAATTTAGAGTTTAAATAAAATTGCTGACAGCTCTACCGACAACACTAACGAGTCTCTCTTTTCTGATTTATCAGTGGAAAATGTGTTTGTATGTTATTGTTTTATGAAACACTGAAAAACTGATAAACACGCTGAGAATTGGGTCGAGTTGCAGGCCGGGTGATACAGATATGATATAGAGATAGGATCAAATATGGGATTTGTTAGAACAGGCTAAATTTAGATTTGAATCAGTCTGATAGTGCTAATGGTATCTGCTATTAAGGGGACTTTAATCATTTATAAATCATTAAAAAGGCCTAATTAAGGTTGTTTCAGTGCACGATATGGCCAAGGAGCTGCCAATTCTTTAAGTCTGTCTAAAGCCAAACATTAAAATGTATTGATGAATTCAATTAATGCAAAGATCTTGTATTTGTTGACAGTATTGGGTCAACATTTACTCCACTGCATAGTAAGGTTTTCAACATTTACTCCACTGCATAGTAAGGTTTTCAACATTTACTCCACTGCATAGTAAGGTTTTCAACATTTACTCCACTGCATAGTAAGGTTTGTCTCAACCCGGCTAGGCCCTGACTCCAAATGTCTCACTACACCATTTGCACGGTGATTGGGTGGCACATCCTCTGTAGCGTGGGGATTTCAACAATGTGTGTTAACAGCAAACAATATTACTACCTACCTCTGATAAAGTCCAGACCCATTTCAAAACTGAAGTTGAGGATGATTGAAAACTTGACTGTTTGTTTCAGTGCAGTGTCGGTAAAGTGAGGACATCAAACTGCAGACACTAAAAACATCCTAGAGTTATTTTTCACTGCATGGGGGAGGGGGGCTGTTTCTGTCTAACGGTACAGCTCCACTGGTTCTGACGACGGATATCGTCTCAACGCTTTTCTATTCATTTTCTATGGAGAGTCGTGCAATGCATTATGGGATCTTTGCGGCGCGTTTGGACTATAGGTTAGACAACATGTTCTAAGGAATTGACTGAGCCCAGGGACCACAGATGCAGCTTCATAAACTTTATTCACACTGCCCTTTCAAGGCTTGATATTTAGGTCCCTGTGATGTTTCGCCTTTAATATGACTGTTGCAGAAGTGTAATGGGGGACAAGTGATCCCTCCTCTGTGCTGCCTTTGAAGGTAGAAATTGGGGATCGGCAGAGCCAAAAAAAAAAAAATCCACTGACTGAATATGGTGCATTTCCTTTAAGCAATAAGGTTTACTAGGTCTCATGTATGAGAGAAGAAAGATGCACCAAGCTTTCCAAAAACTTGACCAACAACAGCTTTGATTCAGGCCGGCACTGACTCATCATGTTTCATTTCCCGCTGAACACTGCAGACCTGAAGGGCCGTTGTCTTTGCAGAGACTGAAGGTCAGCAGAGAAACTGTGCCGGCTGGAAGAGAAGCCATTAGTCCAGTTAGCATGTGTGCAGCTGACAGCAGCAGTGCTCATTCTCATGATTAATGTGAAGCTCTGGAGTGAAGACTGATGCCATTAGCACATTAAGCTCCACCGTGTCTGTCGGCAGTTGTGCTTGTTCTCATTATTAATCATACAGCCGGCTGTCTAATCGACAGGAAGGCTTCAGCCCGGACACAGACGTCACACCTGGACTCACCCAGAGTGCACTGTGACCTTTCTGATTCTTAAACTCTTACATTCACTTATTTTGCACCTCTATCTATTTTTATGGCTGCCTTTGCCTCCAAAACCTCCAAAAGTGGCTGTATGATGGGCAACGCCTCTCCGCCCTCACCTATGGACATCAGACCCCCCCTGCAATGGGCGCTGATGTCATGTGACGGCCAGAGTCTGTCTCCGTAGAGATGGTGAAGCCATGGTATTTAGGTCCCAGCCCTTCTTCTAGGAGAAAAGATCCCTCAGATGGGTTCAGTCGACATCAGCACAGATCGTTGTGTCGGTTTGAAACAGATAACGACAGGTATGGAAAGTTCAGTGACTCGTGTTAGTTTTTGTTACTTTTCCCCCCGTCACCACTCCTCCTCTAGAGCTGTCAGTCATGGTGTTAAAATCCTTTTTACAGCATCAGATAACTAATTTAAACTAAAGTTCTCAGAAAAAAGAACACATGGACTTCAAACACCATGAAAAGAACAAAACATGTTTGAGAAGAAAATGATTTGACCTGTATTTGGATTTAACAGTTTGACCCTTGTCCCATCTGTTAACATGGAGAGTCTTGTGTGAGTTAGTTGAGCCATCATGACTGTAGTTTGTAGTACGATTATGGTTTCTCGAAGAGTCCATGGGGTTAATGTATATTGTTTATTGAAGGAAACATGCGATGACATTAACGTCAACCTTTGTAGGCGGGTATTAACAATCTGCCGGGATTTTACTCTGAAGATCACCATCCTGGAGCCTGAGAGCTTTTATTTTGAAAATAAGAAGCTCACAAAGCTACAGGGGGCACGGCTTTATGGCACCAGGTGAGAGGGCATGAGACGAGAGGGGTCCAGGTTGGATGTGTGAAACTAGCAGGTAAAGGGTGCAGGTGGCCTAGTAGTTAAGTCACACCCAATGTACGGAGGCTTTAGTCCTCCAAGAGAGCAGCCTGGGCTCGAGACCGGCCTGTTGCTACTTTCCTGTATGTCACTACCCACCCTACTCTATCCACTGTCTTATCTAATAAAGGAACCCCCCCCCCGCCTCGAAAAAAGGTTATATTCAGGAAAATTTGGGCAGGGGTGATGATGTTTAAAGGATGCGACCGGTCAGTTACCAAAATGTTGTGTTTTTGCCACTCATTCATTGATACACTGAAAACATCTGATTACATGAAGCTTTAATATAATGAAACTGTCATCATAGCGTCGGATTCTATTGCTTCTTACATCATGTCCTGCACCCTGAGCCCCCACCCCCGACACACACACACTTCCATACGACAGGGATGGTCTCCAGCTGTGTGAACAGGAAAGTCAGGGGCCGTCAAGTAATTACAACAGAATCTAACAGCAAATACTCTTTATTTTTTGACATATTCATGATACAAGACCACATCACAAAAAGATAAAAGTGTTCAGTCGCTCGAGTTGAACTCAAGTTTAAGGACAGAGACTCATCAACACTCCTGCAAACAGTCATTTTAAATCTGCCATGTGAATCACAGGAGAGCGTGTCTCTAACTTTCTGGTCTTTTACTTCTTGTGAACGACGGCTTTAAATGGGATCAGTGGTCCACAAATCTGTCCATCATTTCAGCTGCAGCACCGCCTGAAAGACACATCAACATTTCATAATCAGCATCTCCTCTGACTGGCTAATTATTTTGCAGATTGTTTAAAGTCTAAAGGCCTGTGTCATTATTCCAGTACTGAATCACTCAGAGATTACATTTCAAATACATCATTTATAATACATTTTAAGGATTCTTTTCAATTTTAAGACATTTTTTCCCAATACACATATTTAATTGACACATTTCCCTTTCATTTCAGACTTTTTTTAAACCAATAATTTCCTTAAAATGTCAAAAATAAAGTCACATAAAATTCTAAACTCTGCCAATGGTGATCTCCTGTTTCTGAATGTTTGCACAATAATGATGAGATTTATGAAGATACTCTGTAAGTTGACTGTATGTGACACGTGTTATGTTTGAATTGAATTAGGACAGTGCACATTTATCAACACATCTGCAAACAGCATCCATGTAAACCTGTCAGAATTAGCACAAGAGGTCCTAAAGCTGGTACTTATAAAAGACATGAAACTAATGTAGAACTACAAGAAGCCTCAAAGCTCAGTCTACAGAACATCACACAAAATGGACACATGGTCACATAATGAAAAACAGTCCCACATACTGTACATGTCCTGAAGTTCTGCCCCCAAGTGGCAGAAAAAAAGACTTGTTTCAGATTTAAAGGGACACGATAGAGTTTTTCTAGAGTTTTCTTTTAGTCAATAAATCAAAGTAAAGCTCAAAGCAGACGACATGTTTGTCTCTCTCTGAAGACAGAGATGTCTGTGTGTACGTAAATGTGACGTTTGATTTCTTTAAAGCAGGAACACAGACAGAATGAAAATGACTGAAATGCATCCTGACAGTCAGGATGTTTGACTTGAAGCTAATAGGATCACACGTTCTGAATGGCTTCATCAGACTCCTCACACTGGAACAATGACGCCACCTAGTGTCTGTTCTCCATCAGTGATGAAAATAAAGATGACAGAGCTTCATCTACTTTAGTTTTTAGCTTCTCTGCCACCTTATCAATAATTTCAGTAACATTTCCACCATCTTACCATTTATTATAGACCCTTATCACATATTAAATAAATAAATAAGGATTTTGAGTTTTATCTATTGACCCTGATGAAGGCCACAAGCCGAAATGTGACAGTCTAATAAACTGCATTGTTTTTATTTAACCAGGAGAGCTCCAAGAGGGCAACTAAAACGAATTTTGCCCCGTGTAGCATCATCAAAGTTTGTCTTGAGTTAAACATTGAAATGTAAGGAGTGTTGCATTACTCGTTATTTCTGTCTGTGCTTCATATCCCACATTAACATTAAACGCAGCCTCACCTTATTAGCAGCCTCTAGTGAACTGATGAGAGTGTTCAACTCGTCTCTGTTCATCTCCATGGTGACGGAGCGCAGGCCGGTGCTCTCTCTCACATCCAGACTGAGGCTGAGCAGAGGAGTGTGCAGAGACGAGATCTTATCGCTGGACAGAGCTAACTGCGGAGGGACATAAAGACGGGTGGAGGTAACACAACGAGTTCACTTAGACACAGCGGGAACACACAGTACACACAGGACTGACTCACTCTGACACCGTGATGTCTTCCTCAGGCTGCAGTCGCAGTGTCGCCAAAAATGATCCAAAAACTTTGCCAACCAAATGATGAAGGCAGGTTTTTGACCAAGAGATGACAAGATCATTTAAAGCATGTTTCCATCAATGAACATGTAAGAGAAATCAAACAAAACTACATTCAGTCAGGAACACACTGACTCGGCATGAATGCTAAATGGAGATTCAGTTTTGCTAGATGTGGAAGGCTCTGATC
This sequence comes from Labrus mixtus, assembly GCF_963584025.1. Lineage (NCBI taxonomy): Eukaryota > Metazoa > Chordata > Actinopteri > Labriformes > Labridae > Labrus > Labrus mixtus. The sequence continues at coordinate 5,838,275 of NC_083629.1, read as the reverse complement.
AAAGGGTGCTCCCTGGGTTAGCTGAGCAGAATGCCACAGGTTTCCAGTGAGCGCAGTGCTAAACCCCACCACAAGGGGGAACCAAAGGCTTGACTCAGAAAGGAGGCAGCTGAGGGTGCTGGAGGCAGAGCTTTGCCAGCAGATGAAGAATGTACAGCAACTGATGTAGCAGAGATCAGTGAGACGGAGGTTGTGTTGAAATGGACCGCCTTGATGTGAGAATGAGCTGTGATTGGTGCGTGTGATTGAACTTTGAAATAGATTTATCCAATCCAATGATGACGTCTACCTCAGAAACACTTTGGAGCAAACAGTGAAAAACTAAAACTTCACATCACCTTAAGCTGCCAGTCAAAGTCCTTCAGAGTAGCAGAGGAGATGGAGTTGGTTCTGTCCAGCAGCGCACGCCGGATCTCCTCCCGTCGGGCTCTCAGCACACTGAGAACGGCGTCTGCGTGGCTGCTGCTGCTCATACCTGACAGCCCGCCCATCACCTGTACACAGAGAGCGAGAAGAGAGACACTCACTGCAGCTGACCTTCACAACCAGATGAATTTAGAAGTAAGTCATTCCTTCCCATGGACAAAGGTTTTTCAAAATGTCTTTCCTTTTAGGTATCATGACAACCCTAGCACAGACTGATCCGTGATATATGAAGTTATTGTAGAGATGCACGTGTCAACAACCAGATGTGTTGTCGATGTCTCACCTCGTCATCCGAGCTGTTGTTCCCCACAGCCACTCGAAAGAAGGCCGTGAGGGAGTTGAGGAGGTCCAGCCACTCCTCCAGGCTCCAGGTGGCGCCGTAGTCTTTCCGGCATGGAGGCTCCCGACCGCAGAGTCCATCCACCACCTTGTGACACAGCTACACAGAGGACGATATTTTGAGGAATTGAGAATTGGTAGGAATTGTTTTTTTAAGATATATCGATATATTTTCAAGTAAGACAATATTCCTTATATCGATATAGTTTGTTGTGTTAAAATAAAGTTCTAGGTTTCATCCATAGAGCCACCAGTTTCCTATTTCTCCTCTCACTGGCTACTGCGGTCAAGTGAGCCGTCTTTTGAAAAAACCCCGGTCAGGCCAGCCGCCGCTTCAAAAATGATGCGTGTCTAGACCGGGGCTCTACGGTACAGAGAAAAAGAATGAATGCGGCCATATATTTCAGCAAAAGATACCATCAATAATAACGGCTGACAGAATAAAAACACAATGTAAGGACAAGAAACTTTCAATAGATTATTGGTCCTCATGTCCCTCACTTTGGCCCTGAGAATTTCCAGCAGATTTTACTGTATTGTTGTTGAGATAATTAAAGGTAAAGTCTACTCAAATTGCAATAAGATGCTTTGATATTTGAGTCATATTTGATTTTTTTTTAAAACTTTCAATGGATTCTTATTCCTCATGTCCCTGGCTGTGGCCCTGAGAATTTTCAGCAAATTTTATTGATAATTTTTGAGATAATTAAAGGTAAAGTCTGTTCAAATTGCAATAAGACGCTTTGATATTTGAGTCATATTTTTTATTTTTTTTTTTAATTATTATTATTATTTTTTTTTTAATCTGTGACAGGTGACAAGAAACTTTCAATGGATTCTTATTCCTCATGTCCCTGGCTGTGGTCCTGATAATTTTCAGCAGATTTTACTGTATAGTTTTTGAGATAATTAAATTCTGCTCAAATGACATTAAGACCCTCTGATTTCGCCCTAGTAGTAGCAACAGATGTTGAAGGAGAGTGTCCTAAACAATTTATCTTTGTTTAATTTCTCATTAAAGACATACCCGAAAGGTATTTTAAACATCATAATAAATAAAAGAATACAAAGAGAGGCTCTCGTTAGGACATTTTCTGTCTTCAATATCAGCTGTAACTGAGAACCACAGACGCATTAGACTGAATGTCACCAGTTAACACGGTCACTATTTAAACCAGAACACCTGTAGCCTAGTTTACGTACAGTAGCGTGGCTGAATTTTAAAACACATTTCGAAAACTAAGATTTGATACCCCCACACGGTCAGTAAAACAATGACAAAACAAAGGACGGTAAAAAAAAAAAATAGCATTTGATAAAAAGGGTAAACTTTTGAATGAATGGCTGTCCGTATGGGAACTATCTGTTAAATCTTTAATAGTTTACGTTAATCATTTTCATATTCGACAAACTGTCACCACATCGTTTAAAAAAAAACGAATTGACTCGCATTGTTTCAAAATGTTACCCTCTGTACTTACTGCAAGACAATCTGCTGCAGCTAACCTGCTCAACGAATCCACCATGTTTTCTTTTTACTTCCGCCTGATGATCAGCTGACGTCGGTCACGTGGTGGACTAAGCTGCGTTCATATGATCTGGAAAAAATGTCTTCGTCGTATCAAATGACTTCTCACCGTGAACCGGTTTACGTTACTACACGGACGTAATACCCGTTACTAAGTGTTTGTGGTGGTTCAGGAGGATGCCCGGATGTAACATGTAGGCTCACTCATCCCTCCAGTGACACCACTCGTTTTTAAATCCAGTACTATTTTGCTGATGCCGATTCAAGTCTTCAATTTACCGATTTGTGTTCGGAGTTCTGCTGCACGTCGCTCCAGAGGAAAGCGAAACAACCCCAGCCGCAGCAGCAGGTCTACAGAGGCTTGTGTTTCACATCCTGCTTTTTGTTTCAAGCTGGTTGTTTGTGAGGTCTTCTGACAAACAGAGATGTGTTGACACAACAGGCAGCCGACGGAGAGAGAACACCAGGTAAGTGTCGCCTGTCTCTATCTGTAACCTGCTGTTTTAATGCAGGAAGTTTGTTCATACATTACAGTAAAGGTAAAGGTGTATGCAGGGACGAAGAACAATGCACAGTGGGGCTTCACGTTATTATATGAGCAGACACTCCTGTGAGGATACGCTGTACAGAAATGGGTTTGACTGTCGAGCAGAGATACCGACAAAAAAAACACTGATAACAAAGCTAAGTAGGACGAGGAAAACCCGACAATGTAGGCCCTGTTGTCTGCTTCGAGTATTGACAGCAATAGGTGGGCTAAAGTCGGTAAAAAGTCAATAGAGGTTAGGTAAAGTAGGTGTGGTGTACAATGGCTAAAGTGCAGTTTCTATAGTCTTCTTAAGTCCTGTTGTTATAGCCTGCAGGTAGGTCACCTGAAGAGGAGGTCATTGCTTCAAATCAAGCATCTAGTTCGAGCTGATAAGGCGTGTGGATTATCATAAATCAGCATTTATAGATGCCTCACCCATACACCTGGAGAGACCTGGAGAGACCTGGTCTGATGCTGACTGGGTCTGCTTCCATGGTAGGGCAGGTCAATAATGTACAGAGAAAACCTGTCGCCATTTGTTCACACTTTCATTGGCATGATGGTCATCTATTCACAATACAGGGAACGTGGTTCAAGATATGGTAATAGGCTATATTGAGATTCTGCAACCAAGGGAAACTGTGTTAATGAAGTTTAATCTGCAGAAGGGAAATGATTTGATTCTCTTTACATTGCATCACGATGCACATGGCTTGTTTTGATCAGTAAAGACAATAAGTCAGATGAATAAGAACTACAAGGAAAAGGCCAAATCATTCCTCTTTGACTTTAGAGCAGACAGTAGCACGGGGCTTTTCTCGCCGGGTTTGCCTGCAGGCATCTGAAGGCTGCTCTCACAGTATCCTGGCTCGGGTCTCTGGAGATGGACTCTGATGCAGGAGGGAGACGGGGAATGGTAATGGTGGTGATGATGGTAATTCATCATCAGACCACATAACGGTAACCACTGTGTTGGCAGAGTGGAGGCCCATGGCTGTTCAAAAACTCAACTTTATTACAGTTATCAAAAGCCGTCAGCTTTGAGGAATGGTGTCTGATGGACTTGTAGCTCGGCTGCACAGCTGGCGGTACGACCTCAACAAACATCTTTGAAAAATAAAGAGCTTCTTAAGCGATTTAAGTTCTGTTCAAGAAGAGCAACGATATCACCGACACCTCAGTACTTTGCTAAAACACGACTGTTGAAGGTATGAGAGGACACTAAAGTAACGATCCTGTAGTTAACGGGAAAGTGACATCATTAACTCAGCAGCTCACAAATTAGAGTCGGGGGACCTGCAGGGATCCTTGAGGAGGTTTCATATTTCTCCTGTTACAATGTGTAGTAGTAGAGTAACTCACTGCAGAATCATTCAGCTTAAAGGAGAACAGAACATGGTAACACGTTCAGAGCTGCTCCTGTGATGTGCTGCTTCTCTTAACACTTTTTGTTGCTGTGATTTCACAAAGTCAGCTCAACTAACACGTCACTGAAACAGCATTTCAAACATGTATGAGGACATTAAGACATATTTAGTGTAAGTAAGTTGTTGACTCGTCCAATAAAAGAATCGGGATGCTTTAGTGAATTGATTTTTTTTTTTTATCCCAGCGCTAACAGAAAGGGCTGGGACATTTCAAAGATCACTTCCACACAGTCTACACCTCATTAAGTCACTTTTAGATTTTTAAAAAGTCTTGTAAGTTCTTAAAAAACATTTTAAACATTTTTTTCAATACTGTACC